>NW_019231553.1:177736-191176 GCF_002742605.1 Olea europaea var. sylvestris
AAAAGATAAAAAATTGGAGTCCAGTGCGGGCACAGTGAGTGGCTCCGCCACTAAGAAAAAGGATCATAAAATAGAAGAATAAGAGAAAACGAGCTGCCTACTGGAACTTTAAAGAGAGACTACTGGAGAATATATATACGGCAAGAGGCAGAAAAAGGGAGAGAAATTGAGGGGTCATCCATCTACAATTCGGCGAGTGCATGGGAGAAAGTTTTTGGTGATATAGACATGCAAACAAATTTGGTGGCTGGAACAATAAAAAGGAATTGAATTGAACAGTATATACACACAGAGAAGACGACAGCTTTAATTGTGAAATTCATCACGTTTCGTCGATTTTTGGGTGATATCTTCCACTTTTATTCGTTTAATTTCAACATTTGTTAGGATGTGATGAACCCTTTTTATGAAATTTTTGGTTTGAATAATTAAATTGACGATAATTTGTTTAATTGTTTGGATGTTTATTATGATTTAATTTGTTTTTCAATTATTTGGCCAATAATTGAATTGTTTATGGATTTTATTGTCATCTAGAGAAATAATAGGATCAATAGCACATAGTGAAAAGCATTGTAAGGTTCGATAGAGGATACAAATATACCTCTATGCTTCATATGATTTTTATAAGATGTTCTAACTTATTTAATGCATTTATCATGTTAGCGTCTTTCATTGTGAGATATGAAAGTCACATGAGGTGGATAGATTTGATAACTATCGAAAGAGATTTTCAAGTAAAATAGGAACATTGACCAACAAGCATAATTTCAAATTGTCAATTTAAATTGTTTAACTAAAAATGGATTAACAAGATAAATTCTACATCTTAGCAATATTTCTTGCGAATTTGATAAATTTTCTTTACATTGCTTTTAAGTTAATTGATAGATTTAATACTGTTTAGTTATTACTCGATTTTGCCATTCGATTAAGGGTTGTGTTAGCTTTAATTCGATCAAACACAGAGTTTTCATGAGTTCAACACTCTACACATTACTATATTACTTGTTCACGATCTCATTCACTTGCGAATAATCAAACAATCACATACTCGAACTTTAAATATGTTTCTCATCTATATCTAATTTAACCAGAGATTTCTTATGTGTATCCAAATTTACATTTTTTCATAATCCACACCTGACTTCTAAATATGTTCCCCATCCATACCTAATTTAATTGACCACTTCAATCCTACGTGAAAATTGATAGCGTTAACTCCTTTAACAACAAAATAAATGACATTACCTAAATTCTATGCATCATGCTCTTTGTTCCACAAATCCAATCCCACCCTAATCCACTAGTATTAATAATATTGCACTAAATCATTCTTCTTTCCAAAATCGATAGTACCCTCGCTCAAAATGTCAGTTGTCTGTTGCCTCGTGTATCCTCACATCCTCTTTCAACACTGATTAGCCTCTAGCTTCATTTATTGAGTGAGGGCAAAGTAGTAATTAGCTTCTTTTTACGTTTCTAGGATTTCTTTGTTCGAATAGGGGCTTATGGTTTCAATGTAAACTTGGTTATTTTTTATTAAATAATATACTTGGAGCGTTTGGAACAAATTATTGGTTATTTCTCGATTATCACACACGACTCAATGAATTGTGATCACATATTATTACTCTAACTCGTGTTTGCTTCACAAATGAAAACCAATAATTACATCGGACACAAATATCTTTAACGCAAAGCAAAAGTAGAAATTTTCAATGTCGAATTGAATATTTAGAAAATATTGACCGTGTACATGAACTAATTTTGGTTGACAAATGTTCTACCAATTGACAATGGAATCTTTTTCTATCTCCACATGGGAGGTGATAAGGTGTTTTACACACTTATTCATGCTATTAAACTTGATAAGTAATTGTTATTTGAGCGAACTTTTATCCAATTTAATGTAATTTTGTTAAGTGTATGTAAAACCCAAACTTGAATGCAATTGGAACGAAAAGGAATAATTTTGAGCTAATTTAGAATTGGTTGAGAGCAATTAAAGACTAATCGAATTGCACATGATTGATAAGAAGTACTAAGAAAGTAATCGAAAGAAAATATCAAGTTTCAGGATTGATATTCAACTTATCAAAAGTTAGATGACTAAAGTACAAAAGTTAAGAACTAAAGACAGACCAATTTTTGATGATTATGGAGGTTAGGGGACGAATATGGAAGCTTCCAAAAGTTAAAAACTAGAAGGAAAAAATATCAAACTCATATGAAAATCTGGAAGTGGGGACCAATCCGCACAAGCTGGAAAGTTCATGGTCTCTGTTTGTTGTTGTACATCACGGTTTGCTTACTGCAGTGGATCGTGGTTTGGTCTACTTTTTTTTTCCCCCACTTTTCTTGACCCTTTTGACTCCTTTTGGATGCACGATTTTGAAGAGTAGAGAAAATTAGAAAGAATAGGAGAAAAACTCGAGAAAATATAGAAAAACTAGGGTTTTGAAGATTTGGCTTGGGAAAGGAGATTCTACAATATCACTATTTTGCCTAGTTTTTCATCCTTGGTGATGTACTCCAATCGTTTCTTGAATTTTTCTTCTGTCATCACGTGTAACTAAATCTAAAGTTGGGATAAATGATGAAATCTAGTTATGAACCTTTAATTTTAATTCTTAATATTCTTGATTTTAATTCTTTTATATGTTGATTTTACTTTAGTTCTTTATTGTGGATTTTTAACTAAACGAGAGGTAAATTATTATAAATTTAGACCATGTAGTAAAATTCGATTATTAGATAAAATGTAGAGATATATTGATTTGAGATTATTTTTATTTTTCAAGGTTGGAATCTGTTTTAGTGAAATATGCAGATACAGATTATTTCTTTGATCCACATAAAGCTAAATTACAAACATGATACGTGGTTACGGGTGTAGGAACAACTATATCACAAACCTTGACAGTAATATCTTCAAATCATTCTAAAATTATTGCGATCCATAAGGCAGGTCGAGATTGTGTATGATTGAAAAACTAGTCACATCATATCAAAACATTATGCTGATTAGTTTCAACAAAAGACAATCTACCAATTTTGTATGAAGATAATGCAATTTATATTGCACAACTCCAATAAAACTATATCAAAGGAGATATGAAAAAACTTATTTTTTTTCAAAATTCTTCTATATGCATGAGTTTCAGAAGAATTGTGATATTGTCGTTCAACAAATTTATTTAAGTGACAGTGTAACTAATTTATTCACAAAAGTGTTGTTGACATCTCCATTCAAGAAATTGGTTCACAAGATTAAAATGCATCGTCTCAATTAGTTTCAGTGATCAATGTTAAAAGAGTAGCTATACTCTTTTTCTTTCACTTAGGTTTTACACCCTTAAATTTTTTTGACAAGGTTAATGAATCGACATTTATTTTTAATATTTTAATATTAATTATACTCTTTTTTTTTATTCAATTGATATTTTTCCCCAATGAATTTTTATCAGACAATGTTAAATGAGGTAGATATTTTGTAATGTATCATTCAAGAAGAAGTATTATAAATTATATGTTTATTGACGAATGACCATTATATACTTACAACTCTAGTTATTATGACTGTTATATCCACTGCAGTCTCAATTCTTCCCTATAAATACGGATTTTTGGTTTTCAATGAAATACAAACAAGTGTATTGACTTTTCTACTTTATTATCATTTTCTCTTTCTTATTTTCAGCCATACATTCACTAACAAATTAATGTTATACATAAATACAAATTCTTTCCTTATTTTTTAATAATGCATTTGTCAAAAAATCACTATTCCAAAATCAATTTCCTCCAAAATCTATTTTTTAACTGTGCTCAAATGAGGGGCTAAGATTATTCACAAGATACTTGAAATTTTGACAAACGATGATTTAAAGTACATTCTCACTTAGCCTCCATTTGGATATATTTATAAATATCTTTATTTATTCCGTTAAAGTAAAAAATTAGTTTCGTTTTCTTGTTATTAATCATACATTTTGTTAAACTCACCATTGTTTATTTTACTATTAATCTTTATAAATCATTTTTAAATTTTCTAAATTGAGGCTTAGTCAGTGACAGATAATTAGTTCATGCGAATTAGAATTTGGTAAACGTTCTAACATAATGAATAGGTCAATGAGGCTTTATAAATTTTCTTGCATGACCCATATAGATAAAAAAAGAAAAAAAAAAGTATTTTAGAAATTGTTTTGGAGTAAGATCTCACCGAATGGCACCAAAAATATGTTGTAAAAAACGGGTGACATTTTCTTGTTTGAACTTTCGAAAATTATAAACAAAGCATTAAAAGTTAGCCAGGGATTAAAATCAAATTTTTAGTAGATTTTACTAAAAGTTGATGAAATCTACGATTGAAAAATTGTAGGTACAATAAAAATGTGTAATTAAAATTAATTATTGATTTTAACTTGAATTTAAATTTAAATTTAATTTTTACCAAACATAGGCTTAATTTTATTTATAAATGACTTTTTGTTTCGAAATATATATGAATATGTTTTTTTTTTTTTTTTTTTTTTTTTTTTTTTTTTTTAATTATTTATAAATGACTTTTTGTTTCGAAATATATATGAATATGTTTTTTTTTTTACTTTTAAGTAGATTATTTATTTCAATGCTACTTAGTTACTTTGCAAAAGAAGTAAGGACCTATTTCGAATTTTTACAAATAAAAAAAATTAAAAAATTTATTTATTTACTTATAAAATATGCTCCCTGTGTCCTATTTATATAGGCTTACTTTTCTTATTTTCTTGTTCCAATTATATAGTCATTTTTTTGTTGAGCTTGTTTTATTTTATTTGTTAACTTCTATACCATTATTTAATTTGTCTAATTATAATCAATTTTCAACTTAATTTCGAGATTGTACCAATATAAATAAGTATAAACTAGAAGGTTACAAATATTTATCCATAGCCAGACTTGCGTCGGCACCAATCACCAAACTTAGGAATGGGGAAAATGGAAAAAGTTGCTCTCAGGGCACATTTTCAAGTGGTAAAAGGGGGTGGAGAAATCCAGCTTTGCGTGAGACTGCTGTGTCAAGGGTTCGTATTCTGAAATATGGATTTGGCTCTGGGTAAGTACAAGTGTACAAGCAACCTTCCACCGTTTACCCTTGGAGGCATAACCTGCGATTTACCACCCTCACGATGTTCTAGAGAAGGGGGCGATGGGGACCCTTAAGCTTGGGATTCAACCTTTGAAAATGGAAAAAGTCAAGGTGGGTCATTGATTTGATGTGTGAACCAAGGAACAGAACCCCTCCATTATTCCACAAAACCAATATTTTTGCTTAATTTTCTACGCTCTCCTCCTTTTCCCTTTGCTCAATTGCACTGATTCATCGTCACCTTCTTCTTCACTACCCTCTCGTTTCCTTACCTTCTTCCCTTCATTTTTCTTGTCGAATCTCATTGAGAATGTTTAATTCTGTTTGGGTTTCGTAAGAACCATTTCTTATGTGGTGAAAATGATGCTGTACAAGTGTTCTGGAGTTTTTGCAAACATTTTTTTCGATAAAATTCCTGAATAGTTAATGGACTCAGCTCTTCCTCTTGTCACGGTACTTCGGAATGAGACTGTTCATTCCATTGATTTTTTGGTTGAAGAAGGCAGTTACTTGCCCGATTCCTAGCCTGGGGCCAGGCGGACGGCAGCTGGTTAATTTGTCTAAAATCGTCAACATTTGTCGCCGTCGCCACTCGCCAATCACAAGCTGGTTGATTAAGGTTCTGATCAACCAGAACTTAACGGGGATGGCACTAGAACCTGGAAACTTCTTCGAACATGTGCAGATTTTGTTCAAATTTCGGATAAATGAAAAAGGAAAACTTTTACTCATTGCTGAAGGAATTAAGGAAAAGAATATTGACATAATTCTCCGCCTCAGGTTCTTTTTATGAGTCTTGGGTTCTATGAGGTGATTATTGTTTTTACCATAATTATTATTATTATTAAATTTATTTTCTGATTTACGGTTGGAATATTGGATTTTTGTTGGGAAGGAATATCATTTTGAGTAGAAGAAAAGATGCTCTAATTGCAGTTGCACTTATGGAATCTTCTCAAACGATATATATACACAATTGGGTAGTTTTTTATTTTTTACCTTGGAATTTACGAGTTAAACTCGAAAGTTTATTGAATAGACAAAAGGACATCAAAGCAGAGAAAGCTCCAAAATCCCTGCAGATAGAAGCCAAAGACAGCTTAAAGAAATCGTACTTTTAAGTGAATTTTTATTCGAAACATGCTCAAATATGTTAACTTTTCTTATTAAACAAGATATTAATTTAGCTGTAAGGCAGGGATTACTTTCAAAATGTTAAAACTTTCGAAATATTAGTGTTGATACTTTGTTATTATTTCTGTGGTCTTGCATCTATATGATGCTATTGATGTCTGCCTTCTATATAGGGTGCGCAACCAGTGTAGTGATGTTGCAGTGATCCCTGAGGCCATAGTTAATTCAAGCAAGAGGTCATCTCTGAGGTATATACTTATCTCCAATCTTCGACATGTGATCATTTTCGTTTTGGGTAAAAACTTGTGGGAGTTGTCAAACTTTGTGTCAAGTTCTTAGCCCGCAAACTAGAACACTGATGTGTCAGTTACTGATTTGTGTTCAGAATTAGTTAACAGAGTCGGAAGGACTAAGTTGGTTGAAAGAAAGTATAAATTACAAGAGATGCAGATTATTGGCGTAATGATGTATCCAAGCTTGTAGATGTTACAAGCTATATAAGTTTACTGAATCATTTTTTGACAAAATAAAGAGGAAAGAAAAAACTCCTCGAACTGAGGGTGACCATTCTGTGAAGTAAATAGAAGTGAATCCATCAAATGGGTACTCATTTTTTTTTAATTCTTTTTGTCGACGTTATTTATTTATTTATTTATGGACCATATTTTTATTTTCTTTCATTTCCTGCTTCCGCTTAGGGCTCCGCCATTGCCTCTATCTTATAACTAATGAATTCTTGTCAAAATACTTCTAGTGCAAACTGTAAGGTGGAAAATGGTTTGCAACAGGATAACGATACAGATGCTTTTATTCAGAGCAAAGCAGCGGCGTCACCAGAGAGGTAGCATTTTTCACTTTCTCTAGTGAAAACATAAAAACAATTCTAGGTTTATGATTTCCATTGTTGACAAATTGGGATTCAAGAAATGTACTCTGGAAAATTTTAACAAATTGAGATTGAGAAGAGTAAGAAAATTGAAACATCAACATCAATTGCCAATTTTATCATCCAGTTCTTGAGAGCATCATCTCTAGTAATTATATGAGACCAGATCATAACTTCATTTACCCAATAAAACCTTCTGTATGTAAGTAGAATAATGGTATAACATCTTTGTCAAAGGATTTTTGATTTCCTTTCATTGGATTTTTCTTTACACATAGTTGTAGTTCGAACAAAGTGGTGAAAAACGATTATTTTACCCAATCTCAAGTTTTCGAGAACAAGGCTTATTTGGGGTTTTTAGTCCATAAAATTTTTCTTTGTTCTGTATCACCATCCTAAGGCTGAAAAAGCACAATGGAAAATATACAATTGATAGGTTTGTCCTTTGCTCTGCGATAAGGTATTCGTCTGTATTAATATCTGTCCATGGCAGCCTATTCGTGTTTGTCAAAAACGTTCCTGGGCGTGCTGAAGCGCAAAGCATAGCAAATGGCATCAGGTATGTTTCTGTCTCGAAGTATAATGCATGAAATACATCTCTCTTTCATAAGTCTTTTTGCTTAAGTTTAGTGTTTTTCATCGGAACAATTGATTTTTGCTTTAGTCTGTTATATAGTAGCTGCTGAAATTGGATTACTTTGTAAAATACTTGTAAAATCTTAATCTGAAATTCCTGCAAATTGCCATTGGTATAATCTGAAATTCCTTATAGGATGCAGAGTTGCACTTCAGTACTGCATACTAGTCATCACCTTAATTAATGCTCATTTTGCTCAACCTAGTTGTGAAATTAATGCAGGAAGGCAACCACCACTTATGCACCGTTGGACAGATCCAAACATGATACATTTGAGACCAAAATGTCAAATTCAAGTCAAATGGAACCCTCGAGAGAGAGGGAAATGGCAATCCAGATTTTCATCACCCCCGCCGCTGCCGCTGCCGCTGCCGCCACCACCACCAACACTACCACTATCACTACCAGCGGCAGCTTACAGAGCATGGGGAACATGAACATGAACAACCGTCTCACTCTTCCCACGTTCCAAACAAGGACACCACCGACCACGTCTTTCTAATTGTGCGTGCTATTCTGGTCAGTTTTGTTTATATCCTGCTACTAGGACTTAGACTTACTCATTAATGGTGTGCTGTGTACTGTAATACAGTGTTTCCACATCCCCTGCTGGGACTCTTGTATTGTAAACTAGTATTGTATTGTATGTGTGTATTGTATAAAACTCTACAATAATGATTTAAAGCTAAATTCCATCTCCCCACTTGCCTTCTTTACTGGCATGAACTTGACAATATTAACCAGGAAAGTTGGAGTTTTTACTTAGTAGATGAGCACTTGCGAATTTTTCTTTAAATGCATTTGATTGTCAATATTTTTTTTATAGAAAAACGTCATTTTTCACTTAAATTCCTACTTTTGTGCTATTTGATTGATTTTTTTTATGAAAAGTATTTTCCTACTTTTGGTCAGGTGACTATATTTTCCTTGATGTTCTTTACAGGAGTAAGTTAGGGTGCGTTTGATTGTTAATATTTTCCATGGAAAATTTGTGTTTTTCACCTAAATTCCTATTTTTATGCTATTTGATTGACATATTTTTCTATGGAAAACATCTTCTTACTTTTGGTCACGTGACTATATTTTCCTCAAAATAAGGAAAATATTTTCTTTATGGAGAGTAGAATTTTATATTTCAGGAAATTCACTCTTTTTCTCTCTCTTTCATCTACTCACCAATAAAAATTAGACAAGTATAATATTTTCTAAATTGAAAATTAAATTAATCAAACACATGCAAACAAATTCTAGGCAATTTTTTTTTTAATGCAAATTTCATGCTTACAATTAAATGCATTCTTATTATTTTTTAGATAATTCACTTTCATCTACTTCCTCTCTTTCCTATCCATCAACCAATAAAAAATCGACAAGTGTAATATTTTACCACACATGGTGCTTATTGATTATGAAAGCACAGACTTAACATTATCAATTTGTCATGCATAAAATAGAAGTTACAACTCATTATCCGTAAATTCAAGCTCGTGGAAATGACTAGAGTACAGAACCTAGAAACCTATGCAATGATATCATGAATGCACAATAAATACGTGCAAATATTCATGTAGTACTTTTCATATGCAATTGGATGGCATATTTGTTATCATCTTTGGTAATCATGAGATAGATAACACAATAGTGGAAAACAGGGTATCATTTTTCTTTCTATGGTGTGGGAGATTAAGCACCATTTTCTTTGGTTTGGGTAGGTCAGACGGGGAAGTGTTCCTATTATACTGATATAGAATGCATGTCAAGAGAAGTAAAATACTAAGTGGAGATGTTTCATCATTAGTCTTTTTATTGTATCCTTGTTTTTTTTTCCCAAAGTGATATAGCTGCAATTCTTGCCTGATGGATGAAAGATAAGGAACTGACGACATAAAGCCGAGTTGCAGAATGGTGGCACAATGAACTCGAACCTTTTTAGTTGAAGTACACATCTGAGCGTTCAATGACATGTTTAAATACTTTGTGGTGTATTTTTTTATGCTTGTGATTTATTGCATGAAAATAGCATTAGAATTTGTTTTCTTTTTGTCTCCCTTTTGTATACAAGTTGTGAATTTGATTTTCTTTATTTGCAATAAGATTCTGTAGAAAATCTATAACCCTCATTTTTGGTTTTATATATCCCCTCTACATTAAAGAGAGAACCTCACAATACTGTTCATTAGTGAGTTTCCCCACTCAGAATACTGTTCACCATTCATTTTTCTGCTGCCGTGTTCACATCCGGTTTTCGCATTATTCACTAACTAGCTTCCACTGTTCATCAAAATATCTTCCTTATAAAGTGCATTTTGCTTTCTCTCCTCACATGTTCTCGTGCTTTTTGATCAGCTCCTTTCTCCACACACCAAATCAAACCCAAGAAAGGTAAAATCTCTTTTGCCTGTGCTTTTATGTATATCATTTCGAGAATACGAAGACTGTGTGTTGGGGTCTTCAGATTTTTCTCATAGAGTTTATAAATTTTAGGGTTTGTTTTTTTTTTTTTTTTGGTTTAGATTTCTGGATGCGTTTAGGTTTCCTTGGGTCTTTGTTCATTCGTGCGATTCGTCCTTTATGTTTTGCTCATTTTTTTTGTAGATTTAATATAGCCTTCGATTATTTTGTGAGTGGCAAGAAATCTCCACAGATTTGTATGGTTTTTGGCTTTGATTGGATTCTTTTAGGTTTGGTCAAGATCATACACCATCTCTAGGACATTCTTAACATCCTTCGATTTTCTTGTCTACTTAAGTTGTCCTTCAAATCTCTCAGCGGATTTCCCATAGATTCGGTGACCTTTCGCAAATTTTGAAAGAAATTTCCATGGATTTGTCTAGCTTAAATTTGGTGGAATGCTGATTCAGAAGCTATTGAATTTGTGCATGGTCGGCAACTTTGTTTGTAACTGTTGAATCAGTATATCATTTATTTCTACATGCAAAGCACCATCTTTGACAAAATGGTTATGATATAACTTATAAGGTTAATTTTCTCTACTCATTCCCCACCCCTTTCTTTGGTGTCTGTGTAGACTTGGTAATTAATTGGTTGTACATCTTTTGGGAGGACAAGCTGCAATAATTTATACCATGTGTCGCGGTAAAGCCGTTGCAGGTGATGTAAAATTTTATATATATTTGTGGCATAAGTGGTTTCCATCTATGAGTGTCTCTTTCCATCTTGTGCTTTCTGTTTTATATTGGCTGCTACAATCACTTCTTTAGATATAGGGGTTGCATAAATCTTTGCACTTCTTGTGTTGTAAAAAAATATAGTCTTTTTTCCTGCCCCTTTTGTCCACCCTTTTGTTTGCCTATATTTTGCTTATATTTCCTTTCAAGCATTACAAGAAATTGCTTCCTGAAAATTTTCCAAAATCCTCTGTAAGTATGCACATTTTATGCTTTTTTAGCCATTCAATTCGGTTGGCTAAAAGTTAAAAAAATATAATTAATAAACAATAATGACAATAATAAACCTATGAAAAAAAACTCTTTAATCTACTCGTGCTGTGTCCCCTGAATCCAGGATGGTTCTTCTCTCTCTCTAACCCTTTTCCTTTGGGTTAGAATATTGTACGAGGTTTATATAAGTCCAATATTCAGCACATTTAGCTATTTTCTTTCTCTCTGTTATATTAGTTGAAACCAAAGTAGTTTGCATTGACGAATGAATTCAATCGTAAAGGGACCGAGTGCAAGACCCTGAATGTTAATGGAAAATGTTGTTTTTCCATTCAAATTCTTACTTTTGTACCGTTTGATTAATATTTTTCATGGAAAATATTTTTTTATTTTTGGTTATGTGATCATATTGTCCTTATATACTCCTTGAAAACATGGAAAATATTTTATTTAGTGGTTTATTTTTTAGTTAATTCACTATCTCTTTCTCTTTCTCTTTCATCTACCCCTCTCTTCCATTCACCTACCGATAAAAAATGGAAAAGTGTTTTCATTTTCTAGGTTGAAAATAAAATCAATCATACACATTTAGTTGACAATTTTTTTCATGCAAATAATTCATAGGCAATTCAATTGTCTAGAATTTATTTTCTTTTCATATAAATTTCATACTTGTAATCAAATGCACTCTTAATTTAATTCGTGAATTTGACCGAATACAACTTTAGGAATCGCACTTAAGAAATGAAATTAAAGGGGACAACGGTGAAATCAAGAGCCCTAATACTATACATATATACATGAGTAGAAGCCCTAAATTAATTCTTGTGCACTTTTTAATCCTTTAATAGATTGATAATTTTTAGGATTACAATTAAAAATCACTCTTAATTGGATTTATTCGAATTGAAGATATATATAGTTTAACTAATATTTATATAGATAGTTCTCCTGAACGCAATTATTTGGACTCTTCACTTCATTACATATGAAATGACATTGTATACTTGCAATAAAAATCGCACAATAGCAAGTAATGAATGGTAATTATCATAATTTCAATTCAATATCTAATTTGCAATTGGAATTCCTTTTAAGTTGAAATTTTTGAGGCAAGATTCCGCCAATCTTCACATTGTCAAAAAACAAGTCTAAACCCTACCATCTCTTCTGCAGCGTTTCATCACAATACTTAAAAAAGAACAGTAAGCATTAACAAACTCAATTCTTAAAGCAGCTTTTCCATCATATGATTGTAATCACTTATAATCAATACAATCATGCTACCATGTAGAAAATTTTGACAAACAATACATGGTGATGATTTATTGGAGAGTGGAAAAAAATAAAAGACAAATCAGTTGTTGCCATGATAGCATATATATGAATTATATTAAAGATTTCTTGTACTTTGGCTTTTTCCCAATTATTAGCTAAAATTTCATTGGCTCATTCGTAACAAACCCGTTAAAAAATTATATAGCAACTCCTTTGCTTGACTTTTCAGAGAGCTCATTTGTATATCAACATCAACTCTACCATATATCCTCCATCAATGTTAAGTCAATGCCCATGTGCAAACATGTGAATTCACTAGTATTAACATCTTCTCTATCATAGCAACTAGATATGTTAAGGGTGAACAAAGTTCGATTTTGATGGTTTATGACAAATTTTCAAACCCAATCACTTAAAGCGATTTAGAATTTTTTCAAATTAAATCAAATCACTTCAATTTATAAATGAAGCCAACTCAATCCAAACCTTTTTTTTTTATTTGATTTGATTCGGTTTAAAACCACGGTTAGACAAGAAAGAAAAAAATTATATCAAGTAAGTTAAATCATAAATATTAGTCTAAAATCTCACGTTAAAACGTAAATAATGTTATTAAAAATATTTCAAACCAAATTCTATAATTCTAAGCATTATAATACAACAACATAATGGAAATATTTTAAAATATTTGTCGTTACTAATTGGCACAACTTTTTCAATTGTAATATATGATTCGTTCTTTTCATAAAGATAATAATATAGCACACGAATTCATTGATTATAGTTAAATGATATAAAATAATTAATAAAAGAAAATGAATATAAATATTAAATACGATAATACATTATATAACTTTTTATAAATTGTCAAATGCTTCTACCTCATCCAAATTTAACAAATCATTATTGGTTCATTGCTAATATGCAACCAATTTTTAGGGAAAATTATCACCTCAACCATAATAGC
>NW_019231553.1:195283-196215 GCF_002742605.1 Olea europaea var. sylvestris
CAACACTTCATCAATTTGAGAGTTTTGCACTTACAATTGTAATGATGGATGGGATTTGTGTATGCTTTAACTAATTAATTGGGCTGCATAATTATTCATCTAAGTATTTAGTTTAATTGGATTATGTCTAATATAGATGTATCTTTTTAATTGGAATGTATCTAGTTTTAATTGAGTTGGATAAAATTTAAACTAATTTATTTTCAAATTTTTTTATAAACAATTTGGCGATTTGAAACAGCTTGCAAAGATTAAAACTGAAACCAAACCAAACCTAAACCTACGGTTTAAAAAAGCGTTTTCGATTTTATTTTGCGGTCTGAAGTTTCGTTGTTCAGCCCTAAGAGACATGCCATTATTATGTGAATATCTTAATCGAGCGACTTCTTCGTTGTCTCCCAAAAAGAGAGAGACACTATCCAAATTCGAACAGTTAGTCTAGTGTGCTCCACATTTTGGACAATATATATTGATGATTCATACGAAATTATCAAAAGTAATACCATTGGTGATCATCAATACATATTCACTAGTGATAATCGACATCAATATCATAATAATGTTACCGATGATCGTCTATAGTGTTTCCATCATGGCATTGGAATCAACTATAGTGTTTCATCATGGCATTGGAAGCTTGTGTTGACGTCATTCACAAAATCTATTCTTTACAAATTTTATTTTTATAGGATAACTGATATATAAGTAAAAAATATCTTTTTTCATTATTTGTTTATAATATTATACCAACTTATAAGTTATTATTTTAACTTTTATTTTGTTCTCGACATAATTTGCATTTAGCATTTAGTTTTTATAATTTTATTTATTAACGAAATACGTTTTGACAAACTTAAATTTATTAAACTATTTATATTTGTAGTATTGCTAACCAAGAAATCGTTCCTAATCTTTAATTATTTTTGGATATT
>NW_019231554.1:0-2854 GCF_002742605.1 Olea europaea var. sylvestris
TTTTTTACTTGTATCTAAGTTTTGACAAACCAAGAAGACGAGCCTTGTAGTTTCACAGTTCACATTGGAATCAAAAAGAGAGACTTCAGCTTTTTTAATCACACTTTGTTTATCAATGTAATCTCCACTCAATTCACAAATAATCAATGCACGATTAGCTATCATACCCTCCTCCTCAAGTTTCTTGTTTAGGATAACATGATGGGATTATTAGTGGAAAGCAAAATTTCCAACCAGAATAACATAACAAATTAATTCTTACTAAGATCATGTAAAACAATAAAATCAAGTGATGCATGGGAAATCGGTTACCTGTATTTCTATTGAACCCAATTGTCAATCAAGCAATCCAATAGATCCACTACCTTCTTCACAGTTTCACCATCACCAGCACCACTTGCATAAACAAAGCACAAAGTCTCATTCAATTCCACGGCGTCCCTAATCCTGGCCTCCCTCAATAGACCCTTGTAAATAAACATCCTTACATCATCCCCAACCACCAAATTCTCACTGACCATCACCCTCAAAACCCTCAAACCCTCCAATACCATGTCATTACTGCAAAACCCATCAACCAAAACAGCATAAAACTCGGAATCCCTAACTAACCCTCCAGGAAAATCAGGTTTCGACACCCAATGGGAAATCTTCAAGGCCTTTTTGGGCTGCTTCGTTTCGAAAGAATAAGAAACAAACATCTTGGCAATAGTTAGTAATAGGGAATGTCTTTGTGGGATGGGTGGGTTTTGATTGTATTTGAGTGCGTTGAGGAAGTACATGGAGTTGGTGAGGTCTGGTTCGAGCGAGAGCTTATGAAGGAGAGAAGGGAGTGGGAGTAATTTGAGTGGTGGGTTCGAAGTAGAAAGAGCAGTGGAGATTAGATTAATGGCCTCTTTGAGGTGGTTCGAGGAGCAGAGACGGGGGATGAGGAGGTTGATTTGTTTGAGTTCTTCTTGGGTTAGGCTATTCTTGGTGCCCGTACAAATTGAAGCCATTGCAGAAGAGTCCGTCGTTGAAAGAGAAGAGAAGCAGATTTGGGCACATTTTTGACGGAAAATCCGTAGCTTCTGCATTGGTTTCCTCAGTAATCAATATGTAATCTCTGTCTTCCAACAACAATAGCCAGAGGTTTCTCCAAAAAAACTCCACAGTCGTATCTGTCTCGTGTGTGTGTGGATGGGGTGGTCTCAAGTAGTGATGGCAATTTATACCACCCCGTAACCCTTTTTTTTTTTTAAATGTTAGGATTCAACTTATTTCAAATAAAAGAATGTGACCTATTTTCTAATATTCTCAATTGTACAAATCTTATCAAATTTGACTAATTTATATATACCATTATGCTACTTTGTCAAATTGATATTATATTAATAAAAATAAATATAAAAAGATATAACACGTTCAACTGAACAAATTTGGAAATCTATATATTGCAATAAATTAAAGTGTGTGAAGTTACAACTTTTGTGACAATATCAAAGGAAAAAACACAAAAATTCTTGTTCATCATAATAATCAATGTTATGTATCAATAGCGACCATTATATTTAAGATTTGTAGTATTTATTTTGAATATTAACTTTGTCAGCTTGAATGTTATCTGTATTTTATTGAACTCGAAATTAAAAATAAATAAATAAAATAAACGGGACAAGCCCACTGCCTCGGGGCGAGAGAAACGGGGTGGACCCGCCCCGTTGCCATCACTAATCTCAATTTTATCAGTGATTCAGTAAGAAGAATGCAGCTCAATCAGGCTAAGGCTCACTGCCCTTGTACAGGCTCTCACTAAGGGGGTAAGAGGTCCGATTTTATTGGTTTTTGACAAATTTTCAAACCAAATCGTTTAAATCGGTTTGAGAAAAATTTAAACCTAAACCAAACCATTTTGAACGATTTGAAAAAAAAAACTCAAACTTAAACCTAACAGTTTGGTCCCGTTTTAAATTGCCGATTTCGTTGTTTTTTTTGTCTGACTACTTTTATGACATTAATTCACTGAATTCAATATATATTTATATTTTACTACTAAAACTGTCTAAACCCTTATTTGAACCAAATTTTTGGGACAAAAATATGAAAATTTAAATCATTATCCCATAAGTCCAATCACATTTGTTGACTTGTTGTTTCGTGCGTGAGACCCAGTCTTTTCTCCAACGGTCAATTTTCTCATTATGATAACATGGAAAATATGACTCGAACAGGGGCTAAATATATCTACTATAAATTTAAATATCTACTAAATCAAAGTTAAATCATAATAAACTAAAACATAGTTTTTTTTTTTCATTTTTGTTCACTTTTTTTAAGCTAATGACGTCATGATAACGTTACAATACAAGTCTATTAAACGAGATATAAAGCCTAAAAAATATAATGATATCCAACAAGACATCGTGATCATCATATCTGAAAAAGGATTACTGATTAGACAAAGAGAATAACCAACTACAATAACAAATCAGATATTTATAATATCTTAACATAACAAATACACAAGCTTACGTTTGTACGTTGTTACGAAACGCATTTAATTTCAGATTCTTACTTCAATTTGCTCAAAAAAATTATTGATTTAAAACTTTATTCGTAACAAATATTATTATTGAAGGCATAGGATTTTTTTGTCTCGAATTTGGTGTAATAGACTACAATTCAACTTTGAAGTGATGTAACAAATCTGAAGAAGAAGTGCGTGTAGTGGCGGTGGCTCAAGACTGTGTTTGGTGTCGGTTGGAGTTCATCTGAATTCTAAAGAGAAAAACGATTTTTAATAGATTATATTAGTTTTGAGATTATTATATATAAATTAGGATTATTAGGTAATAATAATATATATGTATTAGAA
>NW_019231555.1:0-2854 GCF_002742605.1 Olea europaea var. sylvestris
TGCAACTTGGACCAGTCGCGTTGTCTACTTCAAGCACCACCGCGACCACCATTACCACCAATTTCAGAATCCTTTCATTTTGGGGACTTATCGATCAGGTTTTATCGCTCTTTGCGTATTATTATGTAAACAAGAAAAATTGAATTTGGATGTGCCAAAAGAAAATGAAAGGAAAAGATTGAAAAGTTGATTAAATCTCAAGAGGGGGCACTCGATAAGTTTTTTGGTAGTAGTAAACGAACACATAACGAGGATGTAGTTACTGAAAAAGTGTTTAACGAGAATGATAACAAAAATAATACAATTGAGGAAGGACATTGTGTGATGAATGAAGAGATGTTTATTGACAAAGATAATGAACCATTTTTTCTTGACCTTATTGATCCAGCAAATTGGGGAAATATGAATGCGAATTTAAGAGATTTAATTGTATTGAAAGGTCCTGTAAGAGAAAATGATATAATTTTTCCGAAAGATAGAGCAAATCGACACTTCTCATCCATACATTACGTTCGAAAATTACCTAATGGAGAGAAGTATGATAGAAAATGATTGATATATTCAAAAAGTTTGGATAAAGTATTTTGCTTTTGTTGTAAGCTATTTAAGAATGATGGGATCAAAACTCAATTGGCACATGATGGAGTAAATGATTGGAAAAATATTGGTGAAAAGCTTAAAATGCATGAAGTAAATTGCGACCACATCAATAACATGAGTAAATGGATAGAAATGGAATTAAGATTCAAAAAGAGTCAAACAATTGATAAAAGTGTGCAAGAACAAATCAATAGAGATAGAGAACATTGGAGACAAGTATTACTAAGAATAATATCTGTGGCAAAAAGTCTTGCTGAGAATAATTTAACATTTCGTGGGGATAATGAGAAGATATATCAAGAAAATAATGGTATCTTCTTAAGCATGATTCAAATGATTGCTGAGTTCGATCCCGTAATGCAAGAGCATGTTCGTCGAATAAAAAATAAAGAGATTCATTATCATTATCTGGGATACAAAATTCAGAATGAGTTGATACTTATGCTAGCAGGCGAGATAAAAAATAATAATCATTGAGAAACTCAAAAATTCTAAATACTTTTATATTATTCTTGGTTGCACTCCAGATAGAAGTTACAAAGAACAAATGTCTATATTATTGAGGTGTGTAGATATTTCGGCAAGTCCAGTGAAGGTTGAAGAATTCTTTTTAGGGTTTTTATTGGGGGATGATACATTGGGTAAGGGACTTTTTGATGAACTGGTGGATGTTTTGAATAATTTAGAACTTGATATTGATAATGTAAGGAATCAAGGCTATGATAATGGTGCTAACATGAAAGGACAACATAAAGGAGTTCAAAGTAGATTATTACAACTAAATCCTAGAGCATTCTACAGTCCTTGTGGATGTCATAGTCTTAATCTTGTACTTTGTGATATGACCACTTGTTGTTCAAAAGCTAAATCTTTCTTTGGGGGTGGTGCAACGTATATACACTTTATTTTCTTTATCTACTAAACGGTGGAAAATTTTCAAAGAGAATGTAACTGGTCTTACCCTTAAGCCCTTGTCACAACCTCGATGGGAAAGTCATATTGAAAGTGTTAAAGCGATAAGATTTCAAGCTCCGCAGATAAAAAAAAAAAACGTTACTTCAATTAGCAAATATTGATGATCCTAAGACAAAAAGTGAGGCGGAGTGTTTGGCAACATATTGACAATTTTGAATTCTTACTTACTATTTGGTATGAAGTGTTGAATAATGTTAACAGAGTAAGCAAATATTTGCAAGCGGAAGACATGCATATTGATGTTGCTATAGACCATTTAAAATGCCTCATTTCATTTTTCAAAAGTTATAGAGAATCTGGTTTTGAATCGGCCATGGTAGATGCTAAAGAGATTGCAAGTGAATTAAAAATTGAACTGATATTTCGTGAAAAACTGGTTATACATAGAAAAAAAACAATTTGATGAGACTTCTTCTAAACAGATAACACAAACAGCTGAAAAATCTTTTAAGATCAATTATTTCTTATATAAAGTGGATCAAGCTCCATCATCACTTGATAATAGATTTGAGCAATTTCAGAAATATGATGATATTTTTGGATTTTTATTTGATTTGAAAAGACTTAAATTTATTGATGATGATGTTTTGAAGTGTTCTTGCATTAAACTTGAAAATTACTTAAAACATAATACGATTTCTGATATTGATGGAATATAATTATTTTCTGAGTTGAAAATTTTAAGGGAGGCGATATCTGAAAACATATTTGGAGCAATTGATGTATTGGATTACATTAAAAGAATAAACTGTTGTTTTGCGAATGCCTAAATTGCTTATAAAGTATTATTGACCATTCCTGTCACATTTGCCTTTGCTAAAAGAAGTTTTTCAAAGTTGAAACTGATTAAGTCTTATCTTCGATCATCCATATCACAAGAGCGATTGAATGGATTAGCTATGATTTCTATTGAAAAAAATACGTTGGAAAAACTTGATGTTAGTAGTTTGATTACTAATTTTATATCTCAAAATGTGAGAAGGTTAAATCTTATGCTAGCCTAATCTTTCGGGTTGTGAAAGAAGTTTTATTTTGCTATACCATCTTTTGAATTGTATAAAGTTTTCTTTTTAATAAAAAAATGTTAATTATTTAAATATTTACATATTGTTAGACTTGTAAAATAAATTTTGTGCTGAGGGGCCTCATATTAATTAAAGGCCTAGGGTTTCTAAATTCTCAGGGCCGGCCTGTCGATTTTATTTTATTTTTTTCCCTTCAGTTACATGTTCATCTTTGTCAAAGACACTGATGGAAAATATAACGCCCAAACAAAACC
>NW_019231556.1:0-2854 GCF_002742605.1 Olea europaea var. sylvestris
CTCCTCTATCATGTCAGTAAATATGCTTATCATGCATCTTTGGAATGTGGTAGGGGCGTTACAAAGTCCAAATGGCATCCTACGAAATGCATAAGTACCAAATGGGCAAGTAAATGTGGTCTTCTGTTGGTCTTCTAAGACTATTTCAATTTGATAATAACCAGAGTAGCCATCCAGAAAATAGTAAAAAGGATGGCCAGCCACACGCTCCAGGATTTGGTCTAAAAATGGGAGGGGAAAGTGGTCCTTATGGGTGGCAGCATTCAACTTCCTATAATCAATGCACATGTGCCATCCAGTCACTGTTTTTGTTGGGACCATTTCACCTACTTCATTTTTTACCACTGTGACACCAGACTTTTTAGGGACTACCTGTGTAGGACTAACCTATTTACTATCTGCAATAGGATAAATGATACCTGCATCTAATAGTTTCAGCACTTCATTTTTCACAACTTCTTTCATTGTCGGGTTTAGCCTACGCTGTGGGTCTCTTTTAGGGGTGGCTCCTTCTTCTAAATGAATCCTATGTGAGCAAATTAGAGGACTAATACCCTTAATGTCAGCTATGGTCCAACCTAATGCAGATTTGTGTTCATTCAGAATGTTTAAAAGTTGCTCACATTGTAATGCATCCAATTCTGAAGAAATAATTACAGGAAAAGTATCACCTGGTCCAAGGAATTCATGTTTCAATCCTGGGGGTAGCGGTTTCAAATCTGGTTTGGGGCTCTCAATGCTTGATGGTTGCTGGCCGCCCGTCCTTTCTGGCAATTCTTCAAATTTGGTTTGCCAAGGTGATATCCCATAGTCCTGAAATTTTGCAAAAATAGCATAAAGGTTAGCATATTCTTCATCATTAACACTTGCTGAATTTGCAGAATTCAAAAGAAAAAGATTTAAGGGGTCAGAATTTGTAGCCTCAAGTGCCTCCTCCTGAGTGAGTGCCTCAATCATATGTGTGTGGTGGCACTCATCACTTTCCATTGGTTGCTTAGCAATGTGAAAAATGTTGACTTCTAGAGTCATATTCCCAAAAGACAATTTCATTAGACCATTCCTGCAATTTATAAGGGCGTTAGCTGTGGCGAGGAAAGGTCTACCAAGAATAATAGGAATTTTAGAATCAACATTAACATCAACCTTCACATCCAAGACTAAGAAATCAACGGGGTAGTAGAATTTATCAATTTGAACCAACACATCTTCAACTACTCCCCTATGTCTTATAGTGGATCTATCAGCTAATTGTAGAACCACAGAAGTGGGTTTAATTTCACCAAGACCTACTAGTAAGTATATGGAATGGGGCATGAGATTAACACTGGCTCCCAGATCATGGAGAGCTTGTGCAAACTCATGGTTCCCGATGACACAGGAAACAGTTGGACAGCCAGGGTCCTTATATTTCGGTGGGATCCTTTGTTCAATCACAGCACTCACTTGTTCGGTCAAGAAGGCAGTCTTCTTGACAATGTGTTTCCTCTTCACAGTGCACAAGTCCTTAAGGACTTTCGCATATGTAGGAACTTGTGAAATTACATGCAAGAGTGGAAGATTGATTTTTACTTGCCTAAGGTGTTCTAGGATCTCACTGTGTTGATTGACTGATTTTGGGCTAAGCTTAAGGGCTTGTGGAAAAGGTACCCTCGATGGATTTCCTACTGCCTCATCACTAGGGCTACTTTCTTCAGACTCACTAGACTCCTTTTCACTTTCCCTAGGTTTTGAAATTGGTTCTATAACCTTCCCAGATCGGGTGGTGATGGCATTTGCTTCCTTAAGGTTACTCTCTCCTGAACCTGAGGTTTGAGCCATATGTTGTCCCTTAGGATTAGGTTGAGCTTGTGCTGAAAATTTCCCACGTTCCCCCAAAGTTAAGGCATTGGTCAATTTAGACACATGATTTTTTATCTCCTTATTTTCCTCCACTACCTGGTTAATCATAGTCTCAAACTTCTGATTGGTCTTGCCTTGTGCCTCTATGAATGCATATAAGGTATCTTCTAAAGAGTTCCTAGAGGGTATGGGTTGATATGATGGTGCACTGTAAGTTCTATTTGATTGGGTAGTTTGTTGGTTTTCAGATTTCCAGCTGAGATTGGGATGATTGCGCCACCCTGGGTTATAGGATTCGGAGAAAGGAGAATAGGGCTTCCTATATGTGCCTAAGGCATTACAATGTTCCTCATAAACCCCTCTCATCTCAATTAAAGTGGTGCACTCTTGGGCTAGGTGATCTACTCCACCGCACACAAAACAAGGTCCCAAAGATTCAACACGCGAAACAGTTTGTGCAGGTTTAGAGCCTTTAGCACGCAAGGTCTCAAATTCCTTAGTAAGGGCTTCCACTTTGGCCTTAAGACTATCTTCTTCCCTAAGTTGGTAGATACCTATACTAGTGGGGTTTCCTGGGGGTCGTGACCTATTGGTACTATCAGTAGGGCTAGGTCCTGTCCAAGTATGAGCTTTCTCAGCAAGATCGTCTAGATACTCTATGGCCTCATCCGGGTCCTTTTGCAGGAAATCACCGTTACACATCATCTCTACGAATTGAAGTTCCCTAGGTGTTAATCCCTCATAAAAGTAACTAACTATACGCCAACTCTCATAACCATGGTGAGGACAAAGGGCTTGTAGTTCTTTAAATCTCTCCCAGGCTTGATATAGGGTCTCACTATCCTTTTGGGTAAAAGATGAGATTTGCTTCGTAAGGGCGCTAGTCTTATGGTGGGGAAAGTATTTATTAAAAAATGCTTGCGTCATTTCAGCCCCATGTACCAATTGAACGTGGTCTCAACGAATATAGCCAGGTTTTTGCTCTCTCTTTAAGTGAAAACGGGAAAAATTTTAA
>NW_019231557.1:0-2854 GCF_002742605.1 Olea europaea var. sylvestris
AAATTCTACAACATGCTCACATGGAAAACTCTCGAGTTGAAATCGTCTACAAGTGTGGGTGTTATCAGTCAAGTCCCTTAGTCTAAACACCAACAACAACATTAATTTCAAAAGACATCAAAACTCAAGACAACAAACCAAATATGTGGAGTCCAAAATGATATGGAAAACCAATGTAATGTCTCAAAAAATAGAGTCAAAACACTCTCTATCTCTCCCCATTTTTGGCACAAATGACAGAGGAAAACTTACCATATAATCAGTCTCCTCGTCATTAGTACAAAAATAGCACTTTTTGCAAAAAAATTGATACTTTGCACTTTTTCAACGAATCTATTAAAACTATCAACTTTCCCACACATTCAACTCAAGTCTAAATGGAGTAAATTATATAAATGATCCATGTGTGTGAAGTATGATAAGGCATGATATGTCGTGTTTTTTATCCATTAATACTTGTACTTTTGTACTAGTTGATATCTAAATGTACTTAGTACCCTTATATTTTGATCTAGGTTACAATAGGATGGAAGCCGTGAAAGTTGGGAGAAAAGATCGAAAAATGACCAAAATGGAAGCAAGTGAAAGTTCAAAGACCAAGCTGCAAATAATCCATAAATAAGACGGGCGATGGAATGAAGATTCAAGAGTGTTAAGAATCAATCAGATGAGGAAAGAAGTCATAAAGATTAAATATAGTTGAAGTGTTATCACATATCAACTTTCAAGCGAAAAAGTTATGCTCCAGACTTCTAATTTTTGTTTGAGACTCATTTTCGGCATAGTAAATGTCCGAATTGGAAAACATCTATCTAACCCTTTTGGTTAGCTTTTCAATAAGTTTGAATAATCACAATCGGACATCGAGAGAGAAAGTTATGTTCAAAATACCGAAAGTTATCCGGGAGATAGATGGTTGAACCATGCAGTCGCACACAAGCATTCAGAGAATTCTGTGGTCAAAAAAGTTTCTTCCTTGCGACAGCACAACTTTTCTCCTTGAGGTCACATAAAGTAAATTCGGGACACGATTTTTAGCTTCCTAATTACATTCAACTATTCATGGAAACAAATCTTGTACACAATATATAAGCCCTATAACTCGTCCAAAACCTAAAGAACGGCCCCAACCCACTTTTCTCTCCTTTTGTGCTGTAGATTTATGATGTGTAACTAAACTCTTATGCTTGATTGAAGGAGACAGAACCCTTGGAATAATTATAACTGTGAGATCAAACTCTTATGCTTGATTGAAGGAGACAGAATCCTTGGAACAATTATAACTGTGAGATTCACCTGGTTTTTATTATTTAATTCATATGTTTAGTATTAAATATTCTTCTGGACGTATTTTTATGGTTGTTGTGTTTAATTGCTAGGATGCATATTAGTTTATTATTCTTCACAATCTATAACTAAGTTAAACATCAAATCCGTAATTGTTTGATAAATTTAACTTGTGAAGCAACTAGGATTAATGATTTGTCACTTTGGAAATTGTTGAATCTGAGGAAGAATATTTATTTAGGTTAAATGCAACCACGTGTGCTTGTGTTATCTAGTTCATTGATTTCTTTAGTTCATAAAGCAACTATTGAATTAAATCTTCGCGCTTGTATAGGATTGTTAGATAATTAAGATTAATTAGATCACTTGTTTCTAATTAATTAAAACTAAGGAGAAAGAGGAAATCGTTTCGAATGGGAAATTGTTTTCCACAATGAATGCTAAAATTGTGAATTGATGATTATTTGTGGATCAATGATTGGTTATAAATTTCCAATTGTGGATGTTGACTTATATCAAGGTTCGTTATATTTATATCATTTAATTCATTGATTTGTTTCTAATTAATTATTTTCTTAATAATTAATTATTTCAAAATCAAAACCCCCATTTTAGTTAATCTAGCATAGAAAATAGACTAAACACTCTTCGTGAGATCAATACTTACTTCCGCTAAAAAAAAATTATTTCTTTTGTGTACTATATAATTCCTATTTTATCTAGGTCAAATAAATTAGATTTTGATATAGCAATTATAAGTATATCAATATTATACTCGATGGATAGCTCATAATTAATTAGAAGTCTTTGACTCGAGAAAAAATTATTTTGGATAAGAACCCATTAAGTTAGACCCAATTGAAAGAAAATAGGGTAAATAGAATTTTATCCTATTTATAAATCAATTCATTTTCTCTCTCCAAAAACGTGTAAAGTGGGAATTGAATTTTAATTTTTAAATTAATATTAATCTAGTTTGAATTTGATGTGATAGCTAGCATCTTATTTGGATAGCTATAAATTGTTATTAAAAAATAATCCGAAACTAGGTTTTATCCAATAGGGTACATGTTTTCTAGTATAACTCAACCACTTTTTATTACTATAAATACCATACATGGATTCCATAATTTACACACCAAAAGTCATACACACGTAAGAGAAAAAGAAAGAAAGAGAGAGAGAGAGAGAGAGAGAGAGAGAGAGAGAGGGTACTTTTGGGAACTAGAAGACAAGAAACTATTTTGCAACTCTTAAAAAAATGAGGTAAGATACTTTAGGTGCACATGTTTTTGTTTCCTTATGCGTTTATATTCAATAAAAAAATGCATGAATTGCCAGTAGACATTCATTTTTTTAAAAGAAATATGAAATCCTAAGAGATTACATGAGGACCTAAGATGGGTGTGTCGTTTAGTCACCGATATACTCCATAAGATCAAATGTATGAATTGTAATTTTTATTGTTAGATATTTGAATATGGAAATTGCACGTATCTTACTTGATGTTTTCGAATACCCACTTTTACAAGTTTTTACAGGGTAGTTCGGGTCGATTGGAACAGTG
>NW_019231558.1:0-2854 GCF_002742605.1 Olea europaea var. sylvestris
ACCCGAAGTTATCCTGAAATGAAAAACCACTTTTCATTGGCTCAATTCCAATCGAATTAGACAAGCAATTCGCCAAACGAGAAAAACACGAAGTTATCATGAAGTCAAAAACCACATTTCAATGGCTCGATTCTAATCGAATTAGACAAGCTATTCGTCAAAAATAAACAAACCCAAAGTTATCATGAAATCAAAAGCCACTTTTCATTGGCTCGATTCCAATCGAATTAGACTATCAATTAGCTAAAAAGGAACAAATCCGAAGTTATCATGAAATCAAAAACCACTTTTCATTTGCTTGATTCCAATCGAATGAGACAAGCAATTCGCCAAGAACGAACAAACCTGAAGTTATCATGAAATCAAAAATCACTTTTCATTGACTCGATTCCAACCGAATGAGACAAGCAATTCGTTGAAAACGAACAAACCCGAAGTCATAATGAAATAAAAAATCACTTTTCATTGGCTTGATTCCAATCGAATTAGATAACCAATTGGCCAAAAATGAACAAGTCCGAAGGTGTCATAAAATCAAAAACCACTTTTTATTGGCTCGATTCCAATCGAATTAGACAAGCAATTCGTGAAAAAAGAACAAACCCGAGGTTATCATGAAATCAAAAATCACTTTTCATTGGCTCGGTTCCAATCAAGTTAGACTAATAACTCGCCAAAAAATGAAAAAAACCCGAAGTTATAATGAAATCAAAAACCACTTTTCATTGGCTCTATTCCAATCGAATTAGACAAGCAATTCGTCGAAAACAAACAAACTCAAAGTTATAAAGAAATCAAAAACCACTTTTCTTTGGCTCAATTCTAATCAAATTAGACAAGCAATTCGCTAAAAATGAACAAACCCTAAATTATCATGAAATCAAAAACCACTTTTCATTGGCTCAATTCCAATCTAATTAGACTATCAATTCGCCAGAAATGAACAAACCCGAAGTTTTCATAAAATCAAAAATCACTTTTCATTGGCTCGATTCCAATCGAATTAGACTAGCAATTCGCCAAAAACTAACAAACTCGAATTTTTCTTGAAATAAAAAACCACTTTTCATTGGCTCGATTCCAATCGAATTAGACTAGCATTTCGCCAAAAAAGAACAAACCTGAAGTTTTCATGAAATAAAAAACCACTTTCCATTGGCTCGATTCCAAACGAATTAGGGTAGCATTTTTTCGAAAACGATCAAACCTGAAGTTATCATGAAATCAAAAACCACTTTTCATTGGCTTAATTCCGACCGAATTAGTCTAGCAATTTACAAAAAATGAACAAACCCGAAGTTATCATGAAATCAAAAACCAGTTTTCATTGGCTCGATTCCAATCGAATGACAAGCAATTTGCCGAAAATGAAAAAACCCAAACTTATCATGGAATCAAAAACCACTTTTCGTTTGTTCGATTCCAATCGAATTAGACTAGCAATTCGCCAAAAACAAAAAAACCCGAAGTTATTATTAAATCAAAAATCACTTTTCATTGGCTCGATTTCAATCGAATTAGACATGCAATTCGCCAAAAATGAACAAACCTGATGTTATCATGAAATCAAAAACAACTTTTCAATGGCTAGATTCCAATCGAATTAGACTAGCAATTTGCGGAAAACGATCAAACACGAAGTTTTCATGAAATCAAAAACGACATTTCATTGGCTCGATTCCAATCGAATTAGACTAGCATTTCGCCAAAAACGAACAAACCCGAAGTTTTCATGAAATAAAAAACCACTTTTCATTGGCTCGATACCAATCGAATTAGACTAGCAACTTGTCTAAAATGGTCAAACCCGAAGTTATCAAGAAAACACAAATCACTTGTCATTGGCTCGATTCCAATCGAATTAGACTATCAATACGCCAAAAACGAACAAACCCAAAGTAATCATGAAATCAAAAACCACTTTACATTGGCTCGATTCCAATCGAATCGAAAAAGCAATTCGCCGAAAACAAACGAACCAGACGTTATCATAAAATCAAAAACCACTTTTTGTTCGCTCGATTCCACTCGAATTAGACTAGCAGTTCACCAAAAATAAACAAACCCGAAGTTATCATGAAATCAAAAACAACATTTCATTGGCTCGATTCCAATCGAATTAGACTAGCATTTTGCCAAAAACGAACAAACCCGAAGTTTTCATGAAATAAAAAATCACTTTTCATTGGCTCGATTCCAATCGAATTAGACTATCAATACGCCAAAAACGAACAAACCGAAGTTATCATGAAATCAAAATCCACTTTTCATTGGCTTGATTCCAATCGAATTGGACAAGCAATTCGTCGAAAACAAATGAACCAAAAGTTATCAAGAAATCAAAAGCTACTTTTTGTTCGCTCGATTCCAATCAAATTAGACTATCAATACGTCAAAAATGAACAAACCCGAAGTTATCATGAAATCAAAAACCACTTTTCATTGGCTCGATTCCAATCGAATTAGACAAGCAATTCGCCGAAAACAAACGAACCCGATGTTTTCATGAAATCAAAAACCACTTTCTGTCCTCCTAATTCCAGTCGAATTAGACAAGTAGTTCGCCAAAAATTAACAAACCCGAAGTTATCATAAAATCAAAAACCACTTTTCATTGGCTCGATTCCAAGCGAATTAGACAAGCAATTTCCCGAAAACGAACAAACCCGAACTTATCATGAAATCAAAAACCACTTTTTGTTTGTTCGATTCCATTCGAATTAGACTAGCAATTTGCCAAAAACGAACAAACCCGAAGTTATTAGGAAATCGAAATCACTTTTCATTGGCTCGATTACAATCTAATTAGACTAGCAAATCGCCAAAAATCAACAAACCCGAAGTTATCATGAAA
>NW_019231559.1:0-2854 GCF_002742605.1 Olea europaea var. sylvestris
GAAGTTATCACTTAAAAAAGTTTATCAAAATTTTCAAAAATTCCAATTGAATACACCACCTAAGGCTAAGATTTGGTTCGGCCTCTTTTTAGGTGCTTTCTTGGGCTTCACAACAATGGATTTTGATTTAGGGTTAGCATTATTGTGGGTTGTAGTGGGATATTGGAAGAAGATAGTGGGATACCAGAATTGGGATTGGGATTGAGATTGGAAGGGCAATCATGGGACCAATGGCACTGGTAGTCGCACTTATAGCATCCCATTGGGCTACAGATGTAGCAGCGCCACCACTCTTCTCCATTTATAGGATTTCCTTCCAAAATTTTTCTCTTCTATAAATTTGGATGTCACCACCTTCTTTGTGATTGTGGTAGAAGAGGAGGAAAAAAAATTATTTCTAATTTTTTAATAATTCATTTGGGGCTCATTGGCACCTTTTTGAAAAATTTTGAAAGTATAACTGCTATTAGTTTTTTATTTTTCTTTTTATTTTATTTAAATATAAGGATATATTCATTATTTTACAGCTTTCTTGAGAAATTGGATAAAATTGAATTGAAATGATGTTTTGCACAATTAAAGGTGTAATTAATTGAAAAAATGTCAAAAAATGGAAGGTAATGATGTATTCCACAATAATAATGTAAGGTAGGAACGTTATGTGCTAATTACCCTTTTAATATCAATTCGAGTTGACAATTCTTATTCAGATTTGACGATCGATGTTATGATTTCATTTCATATTCTTTTTTGAGTAATATTAATACTATCTCACATATAACCCCAATATGTTTCTATAAAAGATATGAATAAATGAAAACGAATTAAATCACAAGAACATTGAGCGGGATCATGCAAAGCATAACAATGCATAGCTGCTCCCTATAAGATCTTACGATGATAGTTACTATGCATTATAATCCATAATAGTTACTATGCATTATAATCCATAAATTTCTCTCGAATAAAATAAAAATAAAAAATCCAATCAATTGTTGACCAAGTAATTGAAAACCCCTAACAATCATTCAAACCAATCACATATCAAAGTCATAATTTAGAAATTAACATTAAAACATCATAATATAGGATTCATCATTATCCTCGTGTCTATATAATTACTCGAGCATTATAGTGTCACACAAACACGAATTGCATTTATAAAACATCCGTTCTTGAATTTTTGAATATCTTCGAAAGTTATTGATTAATCTTATTGAATTTGGTGTAAAATTATGTGTTTATGTATCAAAATCTAGTCTTTTTTGAATGTGAGATGAATCTCTATTTTTATAGTCCCGTAATTTGGTCAAAACTCTTGCCTCAAATTTATTCTGAATAGAAGTTGATTTGGATTAGGAAATAAGATATTTTCTTTTTCTATCTCGATGAACCATGCGATCACACGATTAAAGTAGTTGTGATTGCATTGTCAGCCTTTTGAACCTGTTCGTGGTAAATTTTCTTTGTATGCGATCCCATGGTATGACCTTGCAATTGCAAGGTGTCTTCCAATTTTTTCCATTTCAAATTGGTCCCTAAATTTCTTCTTTATTTAAGCTTGAGTCCCTTCTGATTTGCATCATGGGTTCTTCATTTTATAGTTTTTTACAATTTGATCCTCATCATCCACAATCATTCGTAATTGATCTATTTCAAGTTCCAAAAGTTTACAATTTAATCTCCAAACTTCAATTGTATAATTTAGCTCTCAAAATTTGTGAATCTCCTATGACTGCTCTCTTAATAATTTTTCTCAATTACGTGCAATTCGGTTAATCTCTAATTGTTTCAAATCAACTCAAATTAAGCTCGAAATTGCTTTTTCTTCACACCAATTGCATCTAAGTTTGGACATTTTGTACAATTAACATCGTTACTTAAACTAGATAGATATTCGCTTTATTAGCAATAATTTGTCAAGCGTAAAAGTATGGATGAGCATTTCACACAAATTGCATCCAATTCCTTATCTTTCTTACATTTAACATAATTACTTTAGATTAGGTAGATATTTGTTCAATTAAAAGCACAAATGACCGTATAAAATACAATTAACAAAGACCATTGAGAGGCCCCCAGGGCACATCTCCAAGTGGTAAAAGGGGAGGGTGGAGAAATCCAACTTTGCTTGAGACTGCCGTGTCAAGGGTTCGAATCCTGAAATATGGATTTGGCTTTTGGATAAATGCAAGTGTACAAGCAGTCTTCCACCCTGTACCCTTGGAGACATAACTTGCGATTTACCTCTCTCACGATATTCCAGGGCAGGGGCAGTGGGGGACCCTTAAGGTTGGGGTTCAACCTTTTTTTTAACAAAGACCATTGAGAGGTTCAAAGAAGTGATGTCCCCCACTCCCAACGGGTTTCTCAAGAACTAACATGTTTATTGAGAGTATACTTTCTGGCGATCTTCTCTACACCCAAAATAAAACGAGAACATGTTATTTGCAACCTTTGCTTCAACGTGAAAGCTAAGGTTCATTCTTCATATCTGCCTCAATATACTCTACATGCACTCCTTATTGACTCATCTAATTCCATGTATTTTCCCTATATAATATAAATTCAGTTTCATCGCCCCATCCTCAAAAGAGGTGTGTTGAACTAAAACTATAGGGGGTTTTTTGTTGTCGTCAAGTTTAAGATTATCACAAAGCTTTGCTATCTACATAGGGTATAATCCTCGAGTGAGAAGAAAGCAATATTTGACACCACATTTTAATTGATCAAAGGTAATTTACCATTAACCATCTTCACATTTATGTTTCTAATTTTTTCATCTCATTATTATACGTAACATTCCATAATTATCTTATTCTTAATCATGGGCGGACCCACATGGGGTCATGTG
>NW_019231560.1:0-2853 GCF_002742605.1 Olea europaea var. sylvestris
CAGACTAGCTCTCTTCAAGCAGGTTCCAATGGTCGGTCCGTCATTTATGTCCAGTCGTTTCAGTTTAGATTTCTAACCCCAGATCCACAAGGATGGTCAATGAGCTCGATTTACTTTAAAATTGTATATTAGTAGTAAGTACTACTTGTAGAGTGCTAAATTATAATTTGCAAATTTACCAACAAGAATATTAAATTTTTTAGGGTGTGTTAGATTGTCCCAAAGAAAATGCTTTCCTCGAAAAGAAGGATTTCATGGAAAAAATAGCAATCACACGCTCTAATAGTTGGAATTTAAATGAAAAAAATGCCATTTTCCCAGAAAATTTTTCAAAACAAAGAGTCCAGGTAGAGCACAATATTGGCAAGTTCAAGAGCCGGTTTGATCCACATATTTTGAAGACAGTCCGAGAGGCTGAGACCATAATTTAGAGGGGCTGGTTCATGGAATGCTGGGCCTACGTGTCGGTCTATTCAAATTTACAATGATACATGAAGTTAGAGTGTGTTTGATTGGCATGTAAAATATTACCTAAAAACAGAAAATATTTTTCATTTTTTGTGGAAAATAAAAACAACCTCTATCCATGAAAAATATTTTTCCTAAAAACAAGAAAAATTAGGCATATTTTTAAAAATTGAAAAATATTTTTCATGGAAAAAAATAACAATCAAACACTCTAAGCGAAAATTTGGATGGAAAACTGATATTTTCCATGGAAAATAAATGTAATCAAACACACCCTTGTAATTGAAAATTTTTTACTTATCAAATCATGCTATGAACAGTATACGAATGTGAAGAAGTGTGAATTACTTGAGAGTTTTCTGAAGAGCAGGAAGCACAAATTGGGCATGGGCATCACTGCACCATAACTTAGATGTAATAAAAACCTCGTCCCGAGACTTGATTAAGCCGCGATTCAGTGCTTCAGCAATGGCTTCGCCAAGTGGCTGCTCGGAATTATAAAAAGCAGCAGTGTCGAAATGCCTATAACCGAGTTCAATCGCTTGAAGGACGGCGTTCTTTGTGGTTTCTGAATCAACAGGAGGATCCGACGCTGTTCCGAATCCCAATAAGGGCATTTTCTGACTGCCCGATTTCAGATCGATAACGGGCATGCTTGATTGAAGTGAACTGGTATCCATCAGGGTTCGTTTTGTTGAAGGAGACGTATTCTAAGAACTGCGATTGATTTTGGAGTGGGAGCCAGTAGGATAATGAATTGAATTTTGGTGACATTTTCGGACCATATTTCTATGCATAAACACGTGGCATATGTTTGTGACGTGAAGAGGAAAAATAAAAATAAAAATAAAAATAAAAAATGAATTGAGACTCTTTGTAAGTACCAGTGTACAAGTAACTCTTATTCTCTAGCCTGTTGGAACACATCACACGATTAACTTATCTCACGATACTTCAGGGACGGGACAATGGGGGACCCTTAAGATTGAGGTTCAACTTTTATACCAACTTTGGACATTTCTATCAAAAGTGGTTTTACCTTTTCTAACTTGTACCCGTAGTATCAACAATACGTACACAGATGTGTATACAAATAGCATAATTCATATTTCTAATTTAATATAGAGTTGATAGGCATAAAATGTTCTTTTGAAGAAAAAGATAAAATTTCCTTCACTTGATAGCAATTGAATTTGTTCCATTTAATTATAAATTTAGTACGAAAAAACTTTGATGACACGTCTTGTACAAATAGCATAATTCATATTTCTGCCATATTTCTGAGCTGTATAATTTAATAGAGAGTTGATAGGGATAAAATGTTCTTTTGAAGAAAAACATAAAATTTCCTTCACTTAATAGCAATTGAATTTGTTCCATTTAATTATAAATTTAGTACGAAAAGACTTTGATGACATCCTTATACAAATAACATATTTTTGCCATTTTTCTGAATTGTATAATTTAATACAGAGTTGATAGGCATAAAATGTTGTTTTGAAGAAAAAGATAAAATTTCCTTCACTTAATAGCAATTGAATTTGTTCCATTTAATTATAAATTTAGTACGAAAAGACTTTGATGACACATCCATGTACAAGTAACATAATTCATATTGTTGACATTTTCTGAGTTGTATAATTTAATACAGAGTTGATAGGCATAAAATGTTCTTTTGAAGAAAAACATAGAATTTCCTTCACTTAATAGCAATTGAATTTGTTCCATTTAATTATAAATTTAGTACGAAAAGACTTTGAACATGTCTGGTGCAGCTTCTTTTTCAAATTTTTAGCAATAATTTGACTGTTATTTGGTCAGACGGGACCCACTTGTGAGAGCGTGGGTCAAATATTGCGGCTACCAACGGTGGTATTTTCACTGCCAACGGTAATTTTTCTAATGAAAAGCTATGCCAGACAATGCCTTTGATGACACGTCTTGTACAAATAGCATAATTCATATTTCTGCCATTTTTGTGAGTTGTATAATTTAATATAGAGTTGATAGAATGTTCTTTTGAAGAAAAACATAAAATTTCCTTCACTTAATAGCAATTGAATTTGTTCCATTTAATTATAAATTTAGTACGAAAATACTTTGATGATACGTTTAGTGTACAAATAACATAATTCATATTTATGACGTTTTTTTGAGTCATATAATTTAGTATAGAGTTGATAGGCATAAAATGTTCTTTTGAAGAAAAAGATAAAATTCCCTTTACTTAATAGCAATTGAATTTGTTCCATTCAATTATAAATTTAGTACGAAAAGACTTTGTGCGTGTACAATTTAAAAAAAACATGATAGTGTATTGCCTAAAATTTGCCGAAAAACTTGGTAATAAATAATTCAAAATTTTAATTTTATTATATATTTTGT
>NW_019231561.1:0-2853 GCF_002742605.1 Olea europaea var. sylvestris
AAAAAAAAAAAGATTTTCATCTAAACTTTGGGAGGGCATAACTTTCTCGTCTCAAGTCCAAAATTAATGATCTTTATATCGTTAGAAAGATCTCGAGAAGACCTATCCAACCATATCAAATAAGAATCACAAAACATGACGTGGAAGAAGTTAACATCTGATGAATTTTCAGATTTTACCGATTTTTTATGCAAAAATCAGATTTACATATAGACTTCGAGGGGTAATAACTTTCTCATTTCAAACCCAAAATTAATGATCTTTATATCATTGGAAAGGTATTGAGAAGATCTATCCAACCATATCAAATGGACAGTATGAAACTTAATATATAAAAAGTTATCACGTAATAAAATTTCAGGTTTTATCAAGTTCCATTAAAAAAATTCAGATTATTGTCCAAATTTCAAAACCTCATAACTTCTTCGTTTGAAGTCCAAAATTTGAGTTCTTTATATGGTTGGAAAACTTATAAATATACCTTTATAACCATACTAATCTTATTGCATAAAGATGAACGAAAAAATGGCAGTAAATATCAAATAATGCCACTAAATACCACATAAGGTTTCAAAACTTTGCATACAAGATTCATAATCCAATTCTCTCATGTAATGGCATAATTAAGCATGAATTACAGCAAGGAATTCAACCTTATGGCTCTGATACCAATGTACGAAAAATCATAGCATGCTTTGACATGAATTTTGGGTCAACAAACTTACTAGAAAAGATGAATTTCAAGATCTTTGTGTGGTTGAATCACCTTGCCTTCAAATCTCTAAAATTTGCATTTTCTTGTACTCCAATGGTCCAAATCCCGGTCACAATGGAAGGAAATTATTGTCCACAATCTAAATGCCATTTCTTGTGAGATTTCATGCTAAAAATGTGATTCTAGGGACTTTCCAATTTTGATGTAAATTTTCATAAGAATTTTTCACCATTTTTCTCATGTCTTTTCATTTTTTCCCTCTTTTCCATAACTTATATATGGAAGTTTTAAGTGGTTACTTGAGAGTTATGGGTTTGAATTCTAAATTCAAACCACTCCCTCCAACCCTTTTAAAATCCTACGAGTCGGGTCACCCTACATGGGCGACCCATTATCCATATTTTCCAACAGCATAGGATCAGGAAGTCATTTCGGAGCCAATTTTAAAGTAATTCCATAGAGATGCGAAATCCCAAGTTGGTTACCATACGTAAAGCTATAAAATGCCTCATCAATGCAGCATGACGCATCGGTCAAAACTAGATGACATAATATACATTGTGGATATTGTGCAAGAATCTCCTGACCAATGTAGAAGTGCCCGGCATCCTATCCAAAATAAATTATAATTACTAGGAATTGGACTAGCAATATCGTGCAAGCATCCGTATTAGGATATTAGAACCTAAGATGAGCTACAAGCATGTTCGACTGCCCGGTATCATATGACTCGTCCTTCGAAAAGAAGGCCAACCAAACTAGAAGAACTATAGATGGATCATTAATAAAAGCGAATAGCTAACTTGGAAGTCAATCACGAAGGGATAGTTGAAGAGTACTTTACCAGTTGCCATTTTTCTTTTGCAGAGTATATACTAACAAAGCCTCTACCAGAGAGTAAAAATGCCAAGGAAAAGTGAGCCCATAACCAACTCAATAAGTACACTTCATAGATTGAGCTCTAGGAAAGTTATGATGCTATAATGTATAGAGCTTTTCTCCCTTGCTCTTGTTGATAAAGATCAAATATGGTTTATGCAGTTGCCCCAGAGGTTTGCTAAAAAGCTGGAAGAACCTGCCATTGCCTTCCTATTCCAATTCACAGAACTAGAACCACTTTGAAAATCCCTTAGCAAGTTTAACAAATAGATTATAGATGTTGCGAAGATATTTGGTGATCAGGGGCGGACGCAAACATTTTACATTAAGGGTTCATAATCAAATTTTTAAAAAAAGCGATGAATTTTTTTTATTACTTTATATGGATTATAAACTGTTATACTACTTTTTCATCTTGATTATTTTTACATCTAAAAAATTTTTATATATAAAAATAAAATTCAATCATTTTTAGGATTTTTTTTTATTATTGTTACTTTTTCCTCTCAATCAATTAATTTTTTTTTATATAACCTAATAAATTTCTTAATAAAATTTTTGACGTCATTTGAAAAAAGATTAATTGATCGAGAGGAAAATGTAAAATCCTAAAAATGATTGAGTTTTTTTATATATATAATTTTTTTCAGATATAAAAATAATCAAGATGAAAAAAATAGTATAACAATTTATAACCCCTATGAAGTAATAAAAATTTTATTAAAAATTTTTATGTCCAAAAAAAAAAAAGAAAAATTGACATCATATCACATAAAAATTTCCTAATAAAATGATGTAAATTATATTGAGAAATTTGTCGCGAAAAAATAATAGACATTAATAAAATAATTGATTTTTTTTTCAAAAATGACGAGTTATACGTCTTTTTTTAGCTTATATGTTTGATGTACGTTTAACTATTTTCGATATTCATTTAGATTATTCGATATGTTTATGATATAATTCTCAAAATGAGTTTCGAGAGGATATAGAAGATTTATAGATATGGCTAGCATATAATCATCGAAAAATTTTTAAAGTTAGCTTGTTATCGAAATTCTAGAAATATTAGTTTGGAACGCCTATTTTGACGCGTCGTAACATTTGCTACGATTGGCCATTTCGCACAACATTAACGACGTGAAATATTAGGTTGTGAGTACTTCAAAATGATATTTAAGATATAATATTTCAATTTAGTTTGATATTCTATAGTGAGTCCAAAAACTAAGAAAAAAACTTGAAAAAATTGGAGGGTC
>NW_019231562.1:0-874 GCF_002742605.1 Olea europaea var. sylvestris
TAACGAAATTACACCCGGCGCGATTTTTGTTCCCGAACAACATGTCGAATTTTAGCCCATTCCGACAAAGTCGAGAAAAATGATGAAATAGCCCACGGCGCGATTTTTGTTCCCGATCAACCTGCCAAATTTCAGCCAATTCCGACACAGTCGAGAAAAATGACGAAATTGCCCTCGGCGCTGTTTTTGTTCCCGATCAACCTGCCAAATTCCAGCCAATTCCGACACAGTCGCGAAAAATGATGAAATTACACCCGGCGCGTTCCCGATCAACCAGTCAAATTTCAGCCAATTCCGACACAGTCGCGAAAAATGATGAAATTACACCCGGCGCGTTCCCGATCAACCAGTCAAATTTCAGCCAATTCCGACACAGTCGAGAAAAATGACGAAATTGCCCCCGGCGCGATTTTTGTTTCCGATCAACCCGTCAAATTTTAGCCAATTCCAACACAGTCGCGAAAAATGATGAAATTACACCCGGCGCGTTCCCGATCAACCAGTCAAATTTTAGCCCATTACGATATAGTCGAGAAAAATGACGAAATTTTCCCCAGCGCAATTTTTATTTCCGATCAAACTGCCAAATTTCAGCCAATTTCGACACAGTCCAGAAAAATGACGAAATTGCCCCCGGAGCGATTTTTGATCCCGATCAACCAGTCAAATTTTAGCCAATTCCGACACAGTCGCGAAAAATGACGAAATTACACCCAGCGCGATTTTTGTTCCCGATCAACCCATCAAATTTGAGCCCATTACAACACAGTCGCGAAAAAAGACGAAATTACACCCGGCGCGATTTTTGTTCCCGATCAACCCGTCAAATTTGGGCCCATTCCAACACAGTCACGAAAAAAGACGAAATTGCCCC
>NW_019231562.1:933-2853 GCF_002742605.1 Olea europaea var. sylvestris
ACCAGTCAAATTTTAGCCAATTCCGACACAGTCGCGAAAAATGACGAAATTACACCCAGCGCGATTTTTGTTCCTGATCAACCCGTCAAATTTGAGCCCATTACAACACGGTCGCGAAAAATGACGAAATTACACCCGGCGCGATTTTTGTTCCCGATCAACCCGTCAAATTTTAGCTCATTCTGACACAGTCGAGAAAAATGACGAAATTGCCTCCGACGCGATTTTTATATTTCGATCAAACTTCCAAATTTCTGCCAATTCCAAAACAGTTGAGAAAAATGACGAAATTGACCCCGGCGCGATTTTTGTTTCCGATCGACCAATCAAATTTTAGCCAATTCCGACACAGTCGGGAAAATGAAGAAATTACACCCGGCGCAGTTTTTGTTTCCGATGAACCTGTCAAATTTGAGCCCATTCCGACACAGTCGAGAAAAATGACGAAATTTCCGCCGGTGCGATTTTTATTTCCGATCAAACCGCCAAATTTCATTCAATTCCGACACGTTCGAGAAAAATGGCGAAATTGCCCCCGGCGCGATTTTTGTTCCCAATCGACCCGTCAAATTTGAGCCCATTACAACACAGTCGCGAAAAATGACGAAATTACACTCGGCGCGATTTTTGGTCCCGATCAACCTGTCAAATTTGAGCCCATTCCAACACAGTCGTGAAAAATGACGAAATTGCCCCCGGCGCGATTTTTGTTTCCGATCAACCTGTCAAATTTGAGCCCATTCCGGCACAGTCTAGAAAAATGACGAAATTGCCCTCGGCGCGATTTTTATTTTCGATCAAACTGCCAAATTTAAGCCAATTTCGACACAGTCGAGAAAAAGGACGAAATTACACCCGGCGCGATTTTTGTTTCCGATCAACCAGTCAAATTTTAGACAATTCAGACACAGTCGCGAAAAATGACGAAATTACACCCGGCGCAATTTTTGTTCCCGATCAAGCCGTCAAATTTTAGCCCATTCCGACAAAGTCGAGAAAAATGACGAAATTGCTCCCGGCGCGATTTTTATTTCCGATCAAACTGCCAAATTTCAGCCAATTTCGACACAGTCGAGAAAAATGACGAAATTGCCCGCGGCGCGATTTTTGTTTCCGATCAACTAGTCAAATTTTAGCCGATTCCGACGCGGTCGAGAAAAATGACGAAATTGCCCCGGCGCGATTTTAGTTTCCGATCAACCAGTCAAATTTTAGCCAATTCCGACACAGTCGCGAGAAATGATGAAATTACACCCGGCGCAGTTTTTGTTCCCGATCAACCTGCCAAATTTCAGCCCATTCCGACACATTCGAGAAAAATGACGAAATTGCCCCTGACGCGATTTTTGTTAACGATCAACCAGTCAAATTTTAGCCAATTCTGACACAGTCGCGAAAAATGACGAAATTACACCCGGCGCGATTTTTGTTCCCGATCAACCTGTCAAATTTGATCCCATTCCAATGCTGCCGCGAAAAATGACGAAATTACCCCGGCGCGATTTTTGTTTACGATCAACCTGTCAAATTTGAGCCCATTCCGGCACAGTCTAGAAAAATGACGAAATTGCCTCCGGCGCGATTTTTATTTCCGATAAAACTGCCAAATTTAAGCCAATTCCGACACAGTCGAGAAAAATGACGAAATTGCCCCCGCCGCGATTTTTGTTTCCGATCAACCAGTCAAATTTTAGCCGATTCCGATACAGTCGGGAAAAATAAGATATTACACCCGGCGCGATTTTTGTTCCCGATCAGCCAGTCAAATTTTAGCCCATTCCGACAAAGTCGAGAAAAATGACGAAATTGCTCCCGGCGCGATTTTTATTACCGATCGAACTGCCAAATTTCAGCCAATTTCGACATAGTCGAGAAAAATGACGAAATTGACCCCGGCGCGGTTTTTGATTCCGATCAACC
>NW_019231563.1:0-2853 GCF_002742605.1 Olea europaea var. sylvestris
ACGAAGTGGTGAGTTCAATCCAAAACGGTCGCTACATTTTCAAAAAGTTCTTATGGGCCCAAAATGGACACCGTGTGCAAAAATTACGCTCAATTCTTCGTCCACCGACTCTCCAAGCGTTCTAAATATACAAGCGCTCATTCCTTCGAAAAATAGCCAAAATCACTTGTACGTCACGACGAAGTGGTGAGTTCAATCCAAAACGTTCGCTACATTTTCAAAAAGTTCTTATATGCCCAAAACGGACACCGTGTGCAAAAGTTACGCTCAAGTCTTCGTCTGCCGACTCTCCAAGCATTCTAAATATACAAGCGCTCATTCCTTCAAAAAATGGCCAAAATCACTCGTACGTCACGACGATGTGCTGAGTTCAATCCAAAACGGTCACTGCATTTTCAAAGAGTTCTTATGGGCCCAAAATGAACACTGTGTGCAAAAGTTACGCTCAATTCTTCGTACGCCGACAATCCAAGCGTTCCAAATATGCAAGTGCTCATTCTTTCGAAAAATGGCTGAAATCCCTCGTACATCAGGACGAAGTGGTGAGTTCAATCCAAAATGGCCGCTACATTTCCAAAAAGTAATTATGGTCCCAAAACGGAAACCGCGTGCAAAAGTTGCGCTCAATTCTTCGTCCGCCGACTCCCCAAGCATTCTAAATATACAAGCGCTCATTCTTTCGAAAAATGGCCAAAATCACTCGAACGTCACGACGAAGTGGTGAGTTCAATCCAAAACGGCCGCCACATTTCCAAAAAGTTCTTATGGGCCCAAAACGGACACCGTGTGCAGAAGTTACGCTCAATTCTTCGTCCGCCGACTATCCAAGCATTCTAAATATACATGCGCTCATTCTTTTGAAAAATGGCCAAAATCCCTCGTACGTCATGATGAAGTGGTGAGTTCAATCCAAAATGGTCACTACATTTCCAAAAAGTACTTATGGGCGCAAAATGGACACCGTGTGCAAAAGTTACGCTCAATTCTTCGTCCGTCGACTCTCCAAGCGTTCTAAATATACAAGCGCTCATTTCGTCGAAAAATGGCTAAAATCCCTCGTACATCACGATGAAGAGGTGAGTTAAATCAAAAATGGTCGCTACATTTTTTAAAAGTTCTTATGGGCCCAAAACGGGCACCGTGTGCAAAAGTTACGCTCAATTCTTTGTCCGCCGACCCTCCAAGCGTTCTAAATTTACAAGCACTCATTCCTTCGAAAAATGGCCAAAATCACTCGTACGTCACTATGAAGTGGTGAGTTCAATCCAAAACGGTCTCTACATTTCCAAAAAGTTCTTATGGGCCCAAAACGGACACCAGGTGCAAAAGTTACGCTCAATTCTTCGTCCGCCGACTCTCCAAGCGTTCTAAATATGCAAGTGCTCATTCTTTAGAAAAATAGCCAAAATCCCTCGTACGTCACGACGAAGTGGTGATTTCAATCCAAAACGGTCGCTCCATTTCCAAAAAGTTCTTATGGGCCCAAAATGGACACCGTGTGCAAAAGTTACGCTCAATTCTTCGTTCGCCGACTATCCAAGCGTTCTAAATATGCTAGTGCTCATTCTTTCACAAAAAGGCCAAAATCCCTCGTATGTCACGACGAAGTGGTGAGTTCAATCCAAAACGGTCGCTACATTTCCAAAAAGTACTTATGGGCGCAAAACAGATACCGTGTGCAAAAGTTATGTTCAATTCTTCATCCGCCAACTCTCCAAGCGTTCAAAATATGCAAGTGCTCATTCTTTCGAAAAAGTGCCAAAATCCCTCGTACGTCACGATGAAGTGGTGAGTTCAATCCAAAATGTTCGCTACATTTCCAAAGAGTTCTTATGGGCCCAAAATGGACACCGTGCGCAAAAGTTACGCTCAATTCTTCGTACGCTGACAATCCAAGCGTTCCAAATATGCAAGTGGTCATTCTTTCGAAAAATGGCCAAAATCCCTCATACGTTACGACGATGTGGTGAGTTCAATCCAAAACAGTCGCTACATTTCCAATAAGTTCATATGGGCCCAAAACGGACACCGTGTGTAAAAGTTACGCTCAATTCTTCGTACGCCGACAATCCAAGCATTCCAAATATGCAAATGCTCATTCTTTCAAAAAATGGCTGAGATCACTCCTCCGTTACGAGAAAGTGGTGAGTTCAATCCAAAACGGTCGCCACATTCACAAAAGTTCATATGGGCCTAAAATGGACACCGTGGGCAAAAGTTACGTTCAATTCTTCGTACGTTGAGAATCCAAGCGTTCCAAATATGCGAGAGCTCATTCTTTAGAAAAATGGCCGAAATCCCTCGTACGTCAGGACGAAGTGCTGAGTTCAATGCAAAACGGTCGCTACGTTTCCAAAAACTACTTACGGGCCCAAAACGGACACCATGTGTAAAAGTTACGCTCAATTCTTCGTCCGCTAACTCTCCAAGCGTTCTAAATATACAAGCGCTCGTTCTTTCAAAAAATGGCTAAAATCCCTCGCACGTCACGACGAAGTGGTGAGTTCATTCCAAAACGGTCGTTACACTTCCAAAAAGTTCTTATGGGCCCAAAACGGACACCGTATGCAAAAGTTACGCTCAATTCTTCGTCCGTCGACTCTCCTAGCGTTCTAAATATGCAAGTGCTCATTCTTTCGAAAAATGAGCAAAATCCCTCATTCGTCACGACGAAATGGTGAGCTCAATCCAAAATGGTCGCTACATTTCCAAAAAGTACTTATGGGCGCAAAACGGACACCGTGTGCAAAAGTTAAGCTCAATTCTTCGTCCGTCGACTCTCCAAGCGTTCTAAATATACAAGCCCTCATTCCTTCGAAAAATGGCCAAAATCACTCGTACATCCCGACGAAG
>NW_019231564.1:0-50702 GCF_002742605.1 Olea europaea var. sylvestris
AAAAAAAAAAAAAAAAAAAAGGAAAAAAGTTAATAATAAGTAAAGAACAATGCCGGCAACTAAAACAACCTACGACACAATTGCCATCGTTCTCACCGTCGCCGTCGTCATCGCTACCACATGCGGCGGCGGAAACCCTACTATTACAGCCTACGAACTCCTCCAGTCTTATGACTTCCCGGTGGGCATCCTTCCAGAAGGCGTAACCCACTACGATCTCGATAAAACGACAGGAAAATTCAATGCGTATTTTAAGGGTTCCTGCAGTTTCTCCCTCGAAGGCTCGTACCAACTAAAGTACAGCTCTAAGATCAGTGGATACATCTCTAAAGGAAAGTTGACCGGCCTTTCTGGAGTCAGTGTTAAAGTGTTTTTTCTTTGGCTTGATATTGTGGAGGCTGTGAGGAATGGGGATAATCTTGAATTTTCTGTTGGAATTGCATCTGCGAATTTTTCGATTGATAATTTCTATGAGAGCCCGCAATGTGGGTGTGGATTGAATTGCAAAGCTGTTTATAAGAATTTACCAAAAGGGAATTTTAGAAGCAATCCATTTTCTTCTTCAATCTGGCAGATCTGCCGAGGTCAGTTGGATTTCGGGTTTTCAAAGATATTAATTCTGTTTCCTTAGTTTCATTTGTGATTTATTATATTTTCGCGATTGTATATGCGTCCGAATTGCATTATGGGCTTTCTTTAAATGTTCTTGAATCATTTTCTTGTTCTTCACGATCAGGGTCTTAAAAAAGATCAGATGAATACAATGTCCTCCCTCTAATAGCTTGAGCTTTTAGATCAATTAGTTCATCTGTGCACGATAAATCATCATCGATCTTCTAATATATTAACTCGTGTAGGTTGTGAGAAGCGAGGATCATCTCGAATCTTCTGTTAGGATTGCATGTACAGTTTTTCTGGATTAATTTCTACAAGTGCTGACATTGTGGGCGTCCATCGGATTGCAAAGTTGTTTATAAGACAAAAGAGGAAGTTTTAATATTAATGCATTCGCTTCTTCAATCTAGCAGAGGCCAGTTGGATTCGTGTTTTCAAAGATTTTAACTTTTTTCCATTTGTTTTATTTGTGATTATTATGTTATTCACCTGTTCTCGAGGCGTATAATCTTGAATTATTTACCCGTGATGTGAGTTCCTTATTATGTTCTTGATTCATTTATTGCGGTTCATGATCCCATTTTCCCCCTCCAATTCATTTGAGATTAATTATGTTGTTCACTAGTGTTTGAGGTGCATGATATGGAACTTTATTCAGCGGAACTGTCTGATGTGAGTTTTTTTCTAATGTTTTCTTGATTCGATTCTTGTTCATGATTCTGCACCCGATTAATCATTGTTTATAGAATATATAATTGTTCGAGCATATACAATATCGTGGTGAAGGAAGAAAGGAAAGTGATCAAAAGTTATTCCTCTTCCACTGTATTCTATGCCCCGTGTATTTATATGCACTTGTCTGGGCTGAATTGTGCATTCAAAAGAAAGGCAAGGAGACAAACATCTTTTTTTCTGTTCGATCTTATTGTTAACATTTTTGCTTTTCCATTTTTCAGTTGATCAATTTATGACCGTGTTTTAAAGTTTTCAGATTATGATTATTGACCTTTTGTGTTGCACGGACACTTCAAATATCGCATGTCCGTGTTCACACCTGTCATATAGNTCATATTTTAATATGTTTCATTTCATAACAGTTTTCCTTGATTTGTGTGTTAAGTAAATCTTCAACATTTTTTATCTTGTAACTGTTGTTGTAATAATTGTTTGCGATGGAAATGTAGAAGTACAGCTGCCTTTGAGAGCAAGCGTCGATTGTTAGCAGTGTGGTTCTCGTTTTTGAGGCGTAGAATTGGGTGAATTTTGAACGTGAGGGAAATGGCTGTGGGAGATTCTTCAAGGGAGATTGGAAGCAAAATTTTAGAGGGGTTATGTTTTTATTTAAATGGGTGGTCAGAGATGCTTGATATTGTTGTCAAATACATAATTTGACTACGAATATCCATAAGTTCCTTAATCGAAATGCATATACATTAAAACACATAAAGCAAATTCGCACATGTATTGTCTCACAACTTTGTGAGGGATACTTCAATTGGTGATCGATATTTATGATTTGGTTTCAAGTTCCTACCAATTAGGTCTACTTGGGTGTTGCACCCGTGGGCCTTCGGGTTCCTGGAGCCCTATTTGATCTTGGCCCCTGATGGCAGCCAGGGAGCACTTGCGTACTTCATGTTTTGTGGGTGACTAGTGCTCATGAACGAGGTCAGTTTATGTGTTGGATGCTAAAATGGCGGGAGAATATTGGATGCTGCAGATTGATTGCTTGTATGATGATCTTAAGAGTTACATGGGTTTATCTCTTGATTGCTAATGAGCGTGTTCTTGAACTTGTGACACAATATACCTGTCTGAAGTTGCAATTGTTGAAGAAATTAAGGACATCTAATTTATCCTGGAAGGCACATGACGATGGAAATGTGTTTCAGGCACCCAATGAATAAGATTTAATTTATTGCTGTTGCTGCTAAGTAAATCATTTTATTAAAAATGGATAGAACTTACATTCTGGTGACAGCATATATAAGACGATGCTCGATTCCCAGTTTGCAGGTGTATTCTTTATGTGTTGCAAGGTCTAGTCTTTAACTCGAACAACATTTATCAGACTCAGCATATCTTCACCACTGCTTGACTTCTCGTGTTTGCCTTTCCTTCTATCAAATCTTTGATGTATATTTCTATCTGTTCCAAATGAAAGTCTCCTTTTAAATATTCTGACTTCCTCTAATACAATCATTCAAGTCGACCCTGAAAATCCTCCTAGAACCTCATGTCAACAGTTCAAACTAAAAACAGTCTAATTATTCTACAATGCATGCCAGATAGAAGGGCGTGTGTTAAGTGAAGAAACTCCACCACGGGTTATTATAAAGAGAGGAGAATCCCCACTCGAGGAGATGAGTAAAAGCTCTCTTTTATTGTTAAGTGATGAATGAGATTTTTTTTACTTCAGAGAGAGAGGTGATGAGCGGGTAGGTGGACTCTAGACACGGTGGCAGCTTGGCGCTCTTGCTAGATGGTCGAGTGGTTAATCTCATAACCCTTGGATGATATGTTCAGGGCAGTTTACTAGGAGTTGGTCGGTGGACTCATGGCTAGACAAGGTGGTCAGCTTGGGGCTCTTGCTAGATGGTTGAGTGGTCAGTCTTGTAACCCTTAGGCGATATGTTCAGTGTTTACTGATTAACCCTTTGTCACTTTTCTGATCATGTGCATGTCTCGTGTTCTTAATTATTTGGTTTACTGGATAGACACCAATTCCTGGAACCCCATTCCCATTATTAAGAATTGCAAGAACTTTGAATTGTACGCTTAAGAAATTATGCACCTGTAAAGTTTTGAAAGAAAAAAAAGTTAAATTCAGTTTACACATGATCAGACGTGTTGAAGAGAATGAACAAATTGTTAGATGAGTACAAACGTAAAAGTCAAATGGCTCCCCAATCAATAAAGAGGCTCGCCCATTGCTTGTTTTTGTAATGCATGCACATCTCTTCCTAGACAATTCCTTGTATTCGTAGCAAACAACAATTGTGTCAATGGACAACTGGTGCTACATAGATAACGTATTTTATTATTCAAAATTCGGTGGATTCACCGAAAGTGAATAAACTTGCCTCGCCCGTTAAATCGCTACTTGATTTAAAATATATAAAGCGACTTTGTGTATTACTATTTATTAGTTTGATTCCTTTTCAATTCTCACAAGCAAGCAAGCAAGCAACCAAGAAAAATGTCTACAAAGTCACTACTCTAGCCGGCCATGTGGACTGTTCATTTCATTTGACACTGTACGCTTGAGTTTGATGCTCGTGCAGGTCTTGTCTCATATTGATTAATTGACACTTAACACTTCTTTTATTCACGTAAGACATACTTTAAGAACTCTACATGTAGAGTTCAAAATCAGTAACCTTTGAAACGATATAGATTTAAGAAAGAATAAAGATTTTATGAGGGTAAAGTATTTAGAATTCATAGTAGAGAATTTAGGAGTTTATGATCTGCAAAGATCAGAGTAAGGTCAATAAGGTAGGTTAAAGAAAGAATAGATAATTTTAGGATTTTGCCATTTGTATACCGGAGTTGACACTCGGTATGAGGGGGTTGTGTATACTTATGGGGTGTATACAATTGAGTATAAGTGATGTCTGTCACTTTTCGACCATGTGCATGTCTCGTGGTCTTAATTATTTGGTTTACTGGATAGACACCAATTCCTGGAACCCCATTCCCATTATTAAGAATTGCAAGAACTTTGAATTGTATGTTTAAGAAATTATGCACTCGTTAAGTTTTGAAAGAAAAAAAGTTAAATTCAGTTTACACGTGATCAGACTTGTTGAAGAGAATGAACAAATTTGTTTCTTTTCTAAGAGTCCAAATTGTTAGATGAGTACAAACGTAAAAGTCGATGAATCCACCGAAAGTGAATAAACTTGCCTCGCCCGTTGAATCGCTACTTGATTTGAAATATATAAAGCGACTTTGTGTATTACTATTTATTAGTTTGATTCCCTTTCAATTCTCACAAGAAAGCAAGCAACCAAGAAAAATGTCTACAAAGTCACTACTCTAGCCGGCCATGTGGACTGTTCATTTCATTTGACACTGTACACTTGAGTTTGATGCTCGTGCAGGTCTTGTCTCATATTGATTAATTGACACTTAACACTTCTTTTATTCACGTAAGACATACTTTAAGAACTCTACATGTAGAGTTCAAAATCAGTAACCTTTGAAACGATATAGATTTAGGAAAGAATAAAGATTTTATGAGGGTAAAGTATTTAGAATTCATAGTAGAGAATTTAGGAGTTTATGATCTGCAAAGATCAGAGTAAGGTCAATAAGATAGGTTAAAGAAAGAATAGATAATTTTAGGATTTTGCTATTTGTATACCGGAGTTGACACTCGGTATGAGGGGGTTGTGTATACTTATGGGGTGTATACAATTGAGTATAAGTGATGTCTGTTGTAGATTTTGTTATGGAATTAATGGAAATTTTTTGTAGACTTTTATAAACTTTCATTTTAAGACTTTTATAGAATTTAAAAGACTTTTAGAGACTTTCATTTTAAATAGAATTAATGTGGATCTAGTGCAATAGTATAAAATTATCACATATGAGATGGTGGTACCCACAATTCCCTTTGTTCTTTCCCTCCCCTCCTCATATAATAAAAAAATATTTTAAAAAGAATAAAAATTTAAGACCTTAATTTATTAAATAAATAATAATAATAATAATAATAATAAAATTTTATATTCAGCATTATTAATATAATTTACCTTTAAAGAATAAATAAAAAATATATACTTAAATTTAATTATAAATTAGTCTATATAAAATTTTATAATTTAATTAAATTGATATTTTTCATTAAAAAAAAGAATGAAAAAAGAAACAGTTATAAGAATATTATTTTTTTTTTTTTTATAGAAAATAGAAATAAACAGTAAGAGAGAAAAGGAAAAAATAGAAACTAATATAATAAAGGGAAAATTGCAATCGAGGTTGAAAATACTGCATGCAAAATATGATTTCAAAGTGAGTTTCATTATAAATGTTTTATTGACCACTACTAGGGCACCGAGGCATGTGAGGCATGCTTATGTGATATGTTTGGCATTGCGGGTGTTACTTCCTGGGTGATTGCAAAGGTAGATAGGGGATGGGCCTTTGGTGATCACGGGAGGGCGGACCACTCGACTATGCCTTTGTTATGATTATTGGCGCTGCCAGGTGGGAGACTTCTTGGGTGATCATAGGGGCAGTCAGGGGATGGGCCTCTAGTGGTCACGAGAGGATGGTCCACTGGTCGGTGTCGATTTCATACTGGCCATTTGATTATTGATATTGATATTATGCAGAGCTCTATCCGGTGCATAGTAGGTGGGTCAAGGACCCAATGAAATGAAAGATTTCAAGTGAAATGATTTCTAGTCGACTTTGACGAATATTGAAATATGATACTTTTTATCGTGACTTTGCACAAACATTTCATTTGTGTCATTGAAGGTACCAACCTTTCAAAAATTCGCATCTGAAATCCAAATGGATGGAAACCGTCCATTTGACCGTTAGTTGGCCAAAAAAAAGTAAATTTGACATATTTTGACCAAATTGAAATCAGTAAAATGGTAACTTGATAATTAAAATATTAAATAAATTGAAAAAAAAATCAAAAAATTAAGAAAAAATCAAAAAATTAAGAAAAGAAATTAAAAAAGGGTTGTCTTCTTCAACCTCCCCACGCCACGCCACCCCACCCCACCCCATTTGAAAATGAACAATTTGGACAATGTGGCAGACTGAATCTTTAAATTTTCAAAAAATCCAAATGGGAACCAATATCAAAAGTACATTGATGCTTGGAAACAATTTTGAAAGCAAATATTCCCAAAAAAAAATTGAAAGTTCAGTAATTGTTAAGAAACAGCTTTAACTGTTTCATTTACATTGCGGCACTATATATATATATATATATATATATATGGTCCCAGAAACATCAACCAAATCCCCTTCCTTAAACAATTCCTCAATCGAAAGTCTCTGATTGGGCTCAAACCCATCAACGGTCTGGAGCCTAAATTCCTGTAAGTGGCACAACGGGATAATTCCGAACTTCTCCAGATGGCCCATCTTCGGTTTCGTCAATTTTCGGTCTCGGACTCACCTATACCCGACCTAAACTGCATTGTAACCATCAGTGAGCTCGGTCTTAACCTGAGTAGCAATGTTGCCCTCTCGGAATCCAACTACAGTTACGGGGATTATAGCCCCAGAATCGTCGAAGAATGACATCATGCCTAGCTTCGTGCCCATTACACCAATTCCAGCTTACATTGATGCAGAGATAAGTGGGGTTTTCTTTGGAGTGGTGGCAGAAAGGGAGAGGTTGGAGAGGCGCTTAATGGGGAGGCGGAGGTGCTGGTGGCTGGTTTAGGGACAAAGATGGTGGGGTGGGGTGGGGTGCGACGGGGTGGGGAGGTTGAAGGAGACAACCCTTTTTCTTTTCTTAAATTTTTTATTTTTTCTTGATTTTTTGATTTTTTTGTTCAATTTATTTAATATTTTAATTATCAAGTTACCATTTTACCCATTCCAATTTGGTCAAAATAGGTCAAATTTACTTTTTTTGGTCAACTAACGGTCAAATGGACGGTTTCCATTCATTTAGACTTTGGGTGCGGATTTTTGAAAGGTTTGGTACCTCCAGTAGCACAAATGAAAGGTTTGATCAAAATCTGTTAATAAACGAAAGGTTTGGTACCTCGACTGCAATTTTCCCTCTAATAAACAATAAAAAAAAATCATAACTCTAATATTCATAGGGGAGAAAATGGAAGAGAAATATTGATAAAAAAAATACATATTAATTTTTTTTTTTTTTTTTTTTTTAAATTTCCATCTTTTGCCTAGTTTTAATGTTTGACTCGTGTACTATAAATATAGGTCTCAGTGGTCATGTCTTGAATTTGCTCTTCAATGATCACCAGTTCGAGTCCCCTTACGGTCATTGAGGTGAGTATCCGACTGTAAATTTCAGGATCCCGTGGAATTAGTCAAAGTGCGCGTAAGATGGTCCGAACACTCATGGTCATTAAAAAAAAAAAAAAAAGGTCTCCCAAAATCTTGTAATTAATGAGACACAAATTTTATTTTAGTACATTCTACTTAAAATTTAGTACCATGGAAACTTTTATAAGTTATTAAAATTTGAATACCTCTAAAACTTTTAGAAATTTTTTAAAGAATTATGCTTGGTGTACAATCATAGTTAACAATTTTGTTAACAAAATGGCACATATCAAATTATAATTGGACAGTTTGATAAAAACTTATTTTTGACATCATTTTTTTTTTTTTAATCCAATCATGATTATATAAATAGATTAAACCCTTTTTAAAAGTCCGAATTGAACACATCAACACTTTTAGAGAGATTTCAAAAGTTTACGTTTAATGCCCTAAAACTTTTTAATTTTTAAAAAGTTATTAAAAATCTCAATTGAATACAATTCTTTTCGCAAAACCCATAATTTTATGTTGATAAATTGAACTCGGGATGATTGTACCTTTGAGTTTCATTCCAGGAGTCCATTGACTGGTGTTTGTATCATTCAATCAAGTCTGTTAGATTTGATTAGTAGTATAAAATTCAAATATATTCTTGCATTGTCAATATCCATTATGGTGATTGGCTAAGCTTAAAATGTTTAACCCATAAAGAAGTAAGTCAAAATAAATGAATATTTTTATTGATAAAAAATAATAAATAACTTTTTTAGAAATAAACTAAAATATAATATTTATTTTTTAAAGAATAGCTGGCTGAAAAGGAAAAGAATTAGATTTACGTGTAATAATATTTATCGGAGGATTGTGTAATTAAAAATAAGAAATAAAAAAATAAAATTTAATTTAACAAGGCCAAAACAGCTGCCAAAGAACACAAGAAACACAGAGAAGCGCCACAAACACATTGACGTATTTCCACTGAAGAATCACAGCAAGATTTGTTATAAATTCCTTCATTTTCACTTTTCAGTACTAACAAACATTTGATATGCAGTATTGGATCATGATACCACCCGATAAAAGCCCGAATCAATTTTCTCTGATTTGCTGTGCTCTGATTTTATTCTTCAAAAGCAATGCCCTCAATTCGGCGGCGTCAATCTCCGTCGCCTGATTCTCCGGTCGGTAATAACCAGTAACTGGGTCCGGTAACCATGAAGTAGTCTTGCCAGATTCCTCCACCACTTTCTTCAACATCATGTTCGACGCCACCCCTCCGCCGCTCAGGCTCTTGGACACACCACCCTGTGCAGCAGCATATCCACGCCTGTACATCGACCAAAAACCCATAAAAAAAAGTGAAAAAAAATGTAGTTTTTGAGCTATTTTTAAGCATAACTGAACATTTTTGAATTAAAGAAAAGATTATAGAATAGGCAATAGTCAATACCTGGTGGCAGCATCAGAGATTTTGTTGGAAACGAAAGCAGAAACAATTTTAACGTTGGAGAATGAACGAGCCATTTTTTTATTGTGAAAAGTACTTGCGGATATTAAGTGAAAATGAAAATATAAATAAAAGCTGCTGCAGAATCTTTTTCTATTTCTTCTCCGAATGGAAAAGAAAACCTTCTGCAGCGGCGGAACAAGAAAATCTCTCTCTCCTCTTCCGAGGCTTCTTTAGGGTTACGATGTTATGAATTTGTTTGACAAGAGAACCTTATTTATAGAAAACACAAGGGTGCAGCCGTGCAGGCTCTTGTTTCTTGTGTTCGCTGATAACTGATCAAGACCACTTTAGGCCATTTTATGTGAAATGCCATTTATAACCCTAGGGACGCGTTTGGCAAGTTGATGAGCACGGAAACTTATCAAATGATAATATACAAAATTTTATTTTTTATTTTTCGTGTTATCCAGTTTGATTGAGAATTGTCTGCCAATACGCATATCCACTTTTTCACGAGGTTGAGAGTCGAAATTGTCTTAAGCATCTCATGCTTATTAGACAATTAGATTGATACGTCTTCAACGTGCTTTAAATAAATAGTCGTATTATTTTTAATGATTTAAACTTCTAAAAATGAGATGATTAAGATAATCTTTCAATAAATTAGTTTCAAGAACTCTCGTTAGTTACACTTCTTCCTAGTTGCTTGGCTTGTAGAGGGTTTTTGGTTCATTGCTTTCTATCAGAGTCAAGCAAAATCTAAGTTCAAGTTTTGTCGTCTCTCATTCATGAAAATTATACATATATCAAGCTCTTGTTTTGATGAAAAGAAGAATTGGATTTAATTTGTTTATAAATTTTAATTAAGAGAGTAACTACATACTTCTTAGATGTGGACGTAATGTTCTGCGTGTGTCTTTCGAAAATATTAAAGAATTATTATTGAATGAATCCGAGAAAGAATCTCTATGGTTAATAAACATCAAGTTCTTTATGTCGTTGGTGATTGAAATTCAGAACCACCAATGGTGACCGTAGTGATGCTCATCATTATGTTACACCTAAACCCCTACTCATAAAGTTTGTAAACCTACAATGAATTAACATTATAAAATCTTTTTGAAGGGAGTATAAATGAATTCACATTATAAAATCTAGTAAATAGTTAAGACTATCATTTCAATTTTTAAATATCTAAAAGCAAGTGACTCTTTAAGTAGAGATGCTCTCTATTTTAAAAAGTTTAACTCTTAAAATCATGCTCTAAGAGATTCTTTAAATTAACATTTTAATTTAGAGAGTGGATTTGACTCTCTAAATTTGGAGAGTCAAACTCATTTTATTATAAATAAATGCATTCAAAATGTTTCGATTTTCAATGTAAAAAAATTATTATTTCATCTGTTCCTTTTATATATGCTTGTTTTATTTTTCACATGGATTAAGAACTTTTATTTAATGTTATTAAACAAATAATTTTTCTCAAAAACTTTTCCAGTTTATCCTTATTTATATTTGTACAATTTCAAGATTAAATGAAAAAATTAATCATAATGAGACAAATTAAATAAGAGTATATTAGTAAACGAATAAAACAAAGCATTCTCAATAAAGAAATAGAACTATATAATTGGATCAAGAAAATAAAGGAAAGCCAGCCTATATAAATAGGACGAAGAGAAATAATTTAGAGAAAAGTTAGTTAAAATAAAAGACAAAGAAAAATAATAAATATTTTTTTGAAGTAGTAAAATTAAGTATTAAATATAAATAGTTTGTTGAAGTATTTTAAAATTTTAACTCTATAAATTTATAAATACTCTCCAAATGATAGAATATGTTCTTAAAAAATAAAAAGTATTTTGGGAGATGCTCTAATATCTTACGATGACTTTGTCAATTAAGTTGACTAACAAAACAAGTCTTTTATTGAGAAGTGGTATTGTTTTGAACAAAATAAAACATGAATACCAAGCAAAAAGTTGGTACTTTTGTGTTGATTATCAATATCTATTTACTTTACATATGAAACTGACCAACGGTTATTGTCGGAAGTATTTGAATTAATCTAAACAATGATAAAATGTCCTTTTGAAATAGAGACAATTCTGAATGACTTCTTTCATATTACAAATATACCAAACAAGCAAAGGTACTACAAATATATAATTGCAAAATGTTATGAAATTTTTATATTAGTAAAGGATGAGAGAGAGTGGCATCATGACTAACTCCTCACAAGGGAGAAACTATTCTAGTTTATTATTATTATTATTATTATTATTATTATTATTATTATTATAAATATGAAAGAAAGGGATGTCTAAATGGTTCATCCAAGAGTCAGTAATCTTTATCTTTGGTCTTTCGGGATGAACTCTAGCCCATTTGATTTCATCCTTATCTTTATTTTAATTACTATGTGGAAAATATCATTTAAATTGACTATCAGTTGAGATAAACATTCATGTCAGTTTGGTCTATTATATAAGTATTACATTTTCAGTTTAACAAATTTATTCAGTACCACTGATGTCAAACATCAGTTGAAGTGACAACTGCATCACATTAAATAATAAAATCATTTAAATGTAATGTCACATGATACATTTAATTGAACTTATATTGGTGCAAGATAGCATTATTCAATTCAATTTGAATGTCATTTAATATGATATTAAAGAAAACCAAGTCAGATCCCTCTACACATCCCCAAGAGGTCGTCTTTTGGTATTCCCTCGTGTCCATTTTTAAGCTATACATTCCCAAAAGGAGCAACTAAAAAAATTGAACTTTAAGAAAGTTTGTGTCATTTTTCATTAACAAGTCTAATTACCAGGAAGGCCCATATACTAGGTCTGGCACCATTAAATCCTTTATTGTGCAAAATTTGTTGAATATCAGAGGTCTCTGATGGAATATGATAGAACAAGCAGCTTCTTGGAATCTTAGCCCCAGTATCTAGTGGTTAGCAATTAGCATATGTTACATTGCTCATCAATTGACATGAAATACATAGAATAGAAAAGAATCCTGCAGTATTAAAGATTTAATAGGACAAAAAGTATTTCTCTAGACAAACTACTAGATCTCGTGCAAAACTCAAAAATTTGAGGTGGAGAACTCAAATTGAACGTCAATACTGCAACGATCAGTGTCCCTAGATTCTTAACACTGCTAATAACGAAGTCAATTCCGAGTTGTTAGGCCAAATAATTTGGGTACTGGTAAACAATTTGAAATACCAGATGCATCATGGATGAGGATATAAATCATATAATAATAGTTTGTATACTAGACTCTTTAGACTACTAATAACTAAGTCAATTCTGACTTGTTCGGCCAAATAGTTTGGGTACTGGCAAACAATTTCAAATACCAAATGGATCGTGGATGAGGATATAATAATAGTTTGTGTACTAGTAATGAGAATCAGCATTACTAATATATTATCTTCATTGAAACAATTCAGAAAATTATAGATACGTAACCAGAAAGATAGAAAAACTTGAGCTTGCACACTTTAGAAATGGGAGAAACTTTGGTGAGACAACACTCACTTTTGAGTTTCTGAGTTGATTTTCTATAAATTCTTGCGGGAGATAACTCAAAAGTCATTGTTGATGCTGGCCAATTGAGCCTGTACAGACGTCGAGTGTCCATGCCATCTGTTAACAAAACCACCTATAAAAGAAGAAGGAAACTAGCCGTGTGACTTCAAAACTCAAGGAACTAGTTATATTTTAGCAATGTGTGCATTGGTGTAATACCTGCCTTAGCCCATCAGTTTTATTCATTGTAGTTAGCAACTTATCATCAATAAACCTACTTGCAAGGCAGTGCTTGTGTGGATGCTGCATCATCTTAACGTGGAAATCGGGAGGAACAAGGCAGCCAACGTCTGGGTCGATAAAAAGAGGATCTTCAAATGCAGGCATAAACAAGAATTTGTCATTATGCAATGCAAGGATATGGAAATAACACTTTTCGAAGAATGTTGTACAGACATGATACAAGTAAGAAAACCAGGCATCTAAATATTTTTGTTTACCATTATTGCAAGTATGATAACAGTTACATAGAAAGAAAAAATTACTTAGCATTCTTCTAAAATATTATACTTTCTACATTTTTTCTCCTCCTAAGCCATATCAATCATGTTATGGTGATTGGAAACGAGGACCTTTTTATTATAGCTTTGAAAATTCTATTTAAGCATTGTGGTTCTACTATGAATATGAGGTTTTAATCAATTTGTAGGGTTTTAAAAAGAGAATTTCTATCCATCGAATCAATAACAATAAAGTAGCAATTGAGTTTCAAATGGTTTGAGCTGAATAAAAATCCATAGTTGGATGTTTTCAAAAGAACTAAACAGCATCTGTATCGTAATTATGCTATTACGAATTCTTGAACACTTACCATTCCTCGGGCATCTTTGTGATCACATCCAACTTCTTAATACAAGTTGGGAAATTAACTTGCAAGTTGCAGCATGTAAAAAGCTCTATTATTCCATGATGTGCAGAACAAATGGAGAAATGTATGAACTAACCGCCTGCTCTATTATTCCATAATGTAAATGAAAGGGGGCCAAAAACCCACACAATAAGTTGCAAGATACAATCGATCAAAATAACAGAAATTAAACTTGCAGAAAATAAAAAACACAACAAGATTTTTCAGCTGAAGCCCCAGAAGTTCAGTGACTAAGCACCTAATGCCCTGTTGAGCATCCAATCGAAAGTGGATATTGTTTGATTGCACTAAAGCCCCAAAATAGCCAATCGAAGGTTACAATGTTCAACAACTACAAGAATACATAGAAAAAAGACTTATCTCTTCAAAGGAACCACAGATTTGCCTCAAACCCACAACGAATCAACAGACCAAATCCCTAACCTTAACACATGAAGACTCTAAGTATCACTCAAGAATATACAAGTATTCAGTAGTTAACAGCCTTCAAAATACACATTGAATGAGATGATCGATTTCAAGAAAATAGGGAAACAAAAAACCCAAACTCGAGAGAACAGAAGAACTCTCTCGAATCTCACTCAAAAGTCAGACCGAGTAAATAGTCACACAGCCAAACGAAAAGTCAAGTCCCTTATATATCACCAGAAAAATGTAACCCTTCATCCAACGGTAGGAATAGAGTCAGGTGTCATCATCAGAGAGAATGCCACTTATAAAATCGCATTTTCATAACACGTTTTAATGGGCTGAAAATATGGGAGCAACAATACTATGGTTCGAATCACAACAATCTCCACCTTGCTACCATATTTTCAGGTTCAGTGCAACCAGGAGACAATATCACTTTCTCCTTTCATTTGCTCCAAGTACCTGTAATTTATCAAATAGAATCAATAAATAATGTTTTTAAACAGTTTTTAAATTTGTTCAAAAGTATTATCTTTGTCTCCATATCATATGGGTTATACCGTGTAGGTACTTTACCAATTTTCAAAACACCTTTTGAAATAATGTATTTAATAAAATGATACTTAATGTCTGTGTTTAGTCCTATCATGATACATGGGGTTTTTACTAAGATGTATATCACTTTGATTATCAGAATATAATGTTGCATTTCCATCAACAACTCCAAGTTCCTTAAGTAATCCACTTAGCCATATTCCTTCTTTAAAAGCATCAAAAGCAGCAATGTATTTTGATTCAGTTGAGGATAAAGCTACAATCTTTTGTAATTGTGATTTCCAACTGATTACTGTACCACATAAGGTAAAGAAATAAGATGAAGTTGATTTTCTATTATCCTTATTTCCAGCAAAGTCAGAATCAGTAAATCCCTTTAAAGTTACCCCTTCTTTATTCATTTTAAACACAAGATCCAAGTTTGTAGTACCCTTTAAGTATCTCAAGAGCCATTTTAAAGCATTCCAGTGTTTTTCCCTAGGATTACTCATAAACCTACTCAATATGCTAATACTAAAAGCAAGATCGGGTCTAGCACATACCATTAAATACATCACAGAACCAATAACATTTGCATAAGGTACTTTTGACATTTTATCAGATTCTTCAAAAGTTCTGGGGCAGAGATCAAATGTAAGTTTAAAATGATTTGCAAGAGGCAGAGACACAAATTTACAGTGAAACATGTCGGATTTTTTCAAAATTTTTATCACATAATCATATTGATTCAGAAATAACATGTTTTTCTCTTTATCTTTATAAATTTGCGTGCCAAGAATCTTTTTAGCATTTCCAAAATCTTTCATGTCAAATTCAAATTTAAGTTGTTGCTTAATATATTCAATTTCAGATTTATCACAACTTGTAAGCAACATATCATTCACATAAAGTACAAGATAAAGAGAATGTTTACCTCCTTTACCTCTACAATACAGACATGTATCATAATTACTCTTTTGAAAACCAAGTTTCAATACAAAGGAATCAAATCTTTTGTACCACTGCCTAGGAGCCTATTTTAGGCCATACAGAAACTTCTTTAACAGGCACACAACATTTTTTGGATTTCCTTTCACAAACCCAACCGATTGTTTCATATAAATTGTTTCTTCCAGATCACCATAAAGAAAGCAGTCTTAAAATCTAACTAATCAAGTTCCCATCCAAATTGAGCAACTAAAGCAAGTAAGCAGATTGTAGTGAATTTAGCTACAGCAGAAAATATTTCATTGTAATCTACACCTTCTTTTTGTGTGAATCCCTTTGCAACTAATCTAGCATTATACCTTAGACTATTATTTCCTCCCTCCCTTTATTTTATCTTATAAATCCATTTACAGTCTATAAGCTTTTGACCTTTTGGCTTTTCAACTAATTTTCAAGTTTTATTTTTAAAAAGTGAACTCATTTCATCTTCCATAGCAACTATCCAATGCTTAGAATCTTTGCAATTTATGGCATCTTCATAAGTATTAGGCTCATTTTCAATTTGTTCTTGATAGGTAAATAATGAAACAAAATCATCAGAATCATATCTTGTAGGTGGTCTAGTCTGCATTCTTTTCCTATCTCTAGTTAATTAATATTCTTCAATGTGATAGGTAGGATTTTCAATCTGGTCATTAGTGTTATCATGCAGATTATTTTCAATTTCATTTTCTGCATTAATCGTTTCCGGTGCAACAGGTACATGGGTTTCTCCTTCAATCTTAGGAGGCTCCACCTCAATTTGGACATCATCAGAAGTCAAATTATGTTTTCCTTCTGGACATGGCATAAGGGATTCATTAAAGACAACATCTCTCCTAACAATTACCCTATACCCTTTCTCACTTTTAAACCACAATCTATACCCTTTCACATTTTCACCATAACCTAAGAAAACACATTTAAGTGATCTAGGTTCTAATTTTCCAATATTTTGGTGTGCATAAGCAGCACATTCAAAGGTTTTTAAGTGTGAATAATCAACAGAATTTTTAGTCCACAGAGATTCAGGTACTTCAAAGTTTAGGGCAGAAGTGGGTGTTCTATTAACTAAGTATGCAGCTGTTTTTACAGCTTCACCCTAAAATATTTTTGGCAAATCAGAACTTAATAACATGCATCTAACTTTATTTTGTAAGGTTGTGTTCATTCTTTCAACTATGCCATTTTGTTGAGGTGTATAGGTGACAGTGAGATGTCTTAATATACCATATTCTTTACAGAAGTTATTGAACTCATAATTACAAAACTCCAGACCATTATCTGTTCTTAATATTTTTATCTTGTGATTGATTTAATTTTCTATTTGTATTTTCCAGTCCCTAAAGACTGAAAAGGTCTCATCTTTAGATTTTAATAAGAAAACCCAGATTTTTCTTGAAAAATCATCAATGATCAAAAGATAATATTTAAAACTTGAAAGAGTACACACAGGTGCAGGTCCCCATAAATCAGCATGCAAGTACTTGATAATTTGTTTAGTTTTATGAGTTCCAGGCAAAAAAGGAAGCTTAACCTGTTTGCCAATCACACATTGTTCACAATGACCAATATTACCAAAATTTTATTTACAAAAATTCCTTTGTTTTCTAAAGCCTTTAAACTTTTCTTGCCAATGTGGTCAAGTCTTTCATGTCATAATTTTGCAAGAGAAAAATTTCCAATTAAAGCAGTAGCAGTTAAGCCAAGTAAAGGTTTAGTTTTAAGAAAGTAAAGTTCATGTCTCTTAGGGGTGCTTATGACTAGATCATTGCCCCTAAGAATTTCAATATATCCATGACTCAATTTTATATTGAACTTCATATCATCTAACATTCCTAGAGACACTAAATTCATTTCAAGTTCAGGAACATATTTGGTTCCCTTTAAAAATAGGACCTTCCCATTATCAAGTAACGATTTAATAGTACCGATTCCATTTACTTTATAGGTCATATTGTTACCCATTATGACTTGCCCACTAATAGTTTTTTCCATTTCAAGAGAACTATTCTTATTAGGGCACATATGAAATGAACAGCCTGAATCAAGAATCCATTCATTACTTAGTCTCTTGTCCCCATTAAAAAGGACCAAGCCATCTTCAATTTTATCTTTGTTATATACTAAGGCAGCATCCCCAACTTCATGTTTCTTTTCCTTTGACTCATTTTTTTTTTATAACGGTCTTTGATAAAGTGTCCATGTTTTTCATAATAAAAACATTTCTTACCTTTGGCCTTGTTCTTAGACTTACCCTTATCACCCCATTTTTGCTTATTTCCAAATGAAGTTTTTGAGTGATAGTTGGACTTACTAAAACCTTTTCCTTTAGCCAATAAGGTATCTCCATTTTGACTTTCTTTGGTCTCAGATTTGATTTATAGGGCCTTATTATTTAGGGCATTAATTATTATTTATGTAGTCAATTCTTACCATATTCCAAGGCAACCTTGATATCTTTATATTTATCACTAATGAAGTTCAACAAGATCACAGCCAACTGATCTTGTGAAAGTTTTTCATCACAGTTGGTTAGATCTTGGATCAATTTTGTAAACCTATTCAAGTTATCATCCAAATCAGTGGAAGGGTCCATCTTAAAAGAAAAGAGTTGTTTTAATAGATAATATTTGTTTGGGATGGTTTTTGTCACATACTGTTTCTCAAGTTTAGTCCACAATTCAGAAGCTGTCTTAGTTTCACCAATAGTTCTTATCACATTCTCAAGCAGGTACAAGAAGATAGTACTCCAAGCTACCTCTTCTAATTCAGCCTTCCTAGTTGGGTTTATATCTTGAGGCCAAGTGTCATATAAAGCTCTAACACATCTCATTTGCATTAGTATAGCTTTCATCTTTTGACTCCACATATTGTAATCAATTTTTTCATTAAATTGTGCAACCTCAAATTTAGCAGTAGCCATTTTCTTATGCCACACAGAATGTACAAGTTCGAGTAAAAAAGATCACACCACAGCATACACTAGACACACAACAGTGTCAACACAAATTCACAGTATTGTTCAAGAAGACACAACACAAGCAAGTTTAATCACATATGTAATATGCAGATCAAATCAAGGACACAATAACAGAGGGCAGAAATTTTAGGTTTCTGAAATTCCTCCTTCAAGATTCCCCAGATACACCCCAAAACTGGGCTTTTCTCAGATTCCCAAGGCCTCGCAAGAGCCTTTGGACAAAGATCAGACACTAGTGAGTAGTTGGTGAATGGTTAATCAAGGGAAAAAATCGAAACACACAAATTTTGAAGAGTAAACTTTACAAAATTAAAAGATCTCACCCAACGAGTATAAAATACTCAAGGTCCTTCAATACTGCTTAATAGCAGTTCCAAAAATTTTAGATATGCAGCAAATCGATTCCCTCCTTCAAAGATCCAAGTATCTTGCCCCAGTTCAACGCTCTGATACCACTGAAAGGAGGCCAAAAATCCACACAATAAGTTGCAAGATACAATCGATCAAAATAACAGAAATTAAACTTGCAGAAAATAAAGAACACAACAAGATTCTTCGGCCGAAGCCTCAGAGGTTCAGTGACTAAATACCTAATCCTCTGTTGAGCATCCAATCGAAAGTGGATATTGCTCGATTGCACTAAAGCCCCAAAATAGGCAATCAAATGTTACATAGTTCAACCACTACAAGAATGCACATAAAGAGACTTATCTTTTCAAAGGAACCACAGATTTGCCTCAAACCCACAACGAATCAACAGATCAAATCCCTAACCTCAACATATGAGAACTCTAAGTATCACTCTAAAATATACAAGTATTCAGTGGTTAACAGCCTTCAAAATACACATCGAATGAAATGATCGATTTCAAGAAAATAGGGAAACAGAAAACCCTAACTCGAGAGAACATAAGAACTCTCTCGAATCTCACTCAAACGTCAGACCAAGTGAATAGTCGCACAGCCAAATAAAGAGTCAAGTCCCTTATATATCACCAGAAAAATGTAACCCTTCATCCAACAGTAGGAATAAAATCAGGTGTCATCATCAGACAGAATGTCACTTATAAAATCGCATTTTCATAACACGTTTTAATGGGCTGAAAATATGGGAGCAACAATATTATGGTTCGAATCACAACAGTAAATTAACTAGCCTCCAATTGGTCGCTGCACTTCACGTTATCTCCCCATCTACTTCAATTTCAACTGGTTATAGCCGTTCCCCTGGGATTGTTTGTTTTTGAGGAAATTTGTATAACGCCCACCATTGAGGAGATGACAAATAAATTTAAAGTTTTTTTATTAGTATAAGCTTTTTTTTTAGCTAATCTCAAGTTTCATAAAGATTTGTTTGAGAAACAACTCATTGAATTTTATTTTCATTATTTTTTTGGTTGATTTGTGGTTGAAAAGTCTGAAAAGATTATGAATTTTTTTTTTTTTTTTTTTAAAAATTTGGTTAAAAATGACTATGGGAGAGTAGCGATTACGAAATAATCAAAATCAAACAGAAATTTATTCTACGCAGATGACTCCTAAGGATTATTGGAGGTGTGTGTCATATTATTGCCAAAAGCACTTCTCTTCAGTTCTATCTGACCCAAAGGGTATACAGATCTTTTCGGCCCATAACCCACTTGAGTAAGAAAAGATAAAAGCCTATTGGCTCTTATGCTTGCTTAGAGGAGAAACGGGTTGGGATCTTGTCTCCCTACTCTTGTCTTGTATATGTGTTCCCTAAAATATTTAGGACTTTACCTAACTATAAAATCTTTGGTTTCCATCTGACAAGCTAAGGGGAACCAAACTAAACTAAACAAGTTACCTATTATATGCCTATGTTGAGTTATATAAAAAGGCATATAATTCGCATTTAAGCCCAATGTTTAGTACAAACTAATTATTCAATGTACTATACTTTGGTCACTCCACACATAGAGAGACACACATATTTCGAGGTATCATATGTATGCATCTACGCATACATATAAATACTTTCATATATCTAACTGGGGTGGTTTGCAGGTTGTTGCGTCTACTCGAGGGTTTACCTAGTACGCACCCGAAAAGTAGTGACTGCGGGTTCCTCCGTCATAATAATTAAAAAAAAAACAACTTTTATATTAGCGTATATACAGACAATATCTATAAAAAGCCTTCATCTTTGGGTAGGAAACTAATCAGTAGATAGACGTGGCTTATCTACTTCATAAATATAAGGAATGCCATTTCTAATTAAAAGAAGAAGATATCAAAAACTCGTAGAGGCAAATCTGTAAATTTACTAATTTAATGGAATCCCTACTGTTATTTTTTATTTCAATTATAATTCAGAATAAAGTGATCAATGCTCTGAAGCCCTTTGGTGTTGCACGGACTAGACTAGGAATTAATTTATTTCCAGTGTTTTGTCGGGGCTAGCTTTTTCATGGAAATCTCTAAATTATTTGTACCAATAGGCTATGTTATTAGTACACGGAGAAATATTATGGGGGACGCTACTGTGACAGGGCCCGCCGACACCCCCTCCAATAAAGGGGCACCTATTTCACACGGGGCCGGTCAGGGTCCCTGTTTGAGTAGAATTACTCAAAATTTATAGAGAGTATTAGAAATGTTTTTGAACTACTATTCTATAGCCTAGACTATGGCAGTGACGACCGGAAGTTGGGGAAGAGTAGGGAGAAAAAGTGGGGAAATACGAGAAAACGGCAGATTTATCACTTTAGGTTTCGTTTGTTTTTGCAGTAATATCTGAAAACTTCTCTGCTCTTTCCTTTGCCTGTGTTTTGCTCCAATGAGGGAAGAAAGAAAGAAAATAAAGACAGAATAATGTTATGTAGCTTCACTAGGATTACAATTTTAGTTTATGTGACATTAGAAGATGGGTTGAATGAAAAGTAAAATTAAAAGACTTATTTAATTCTACCTATCATGTAATGTCATATTAACGCTATCTAGAATGAGATTGTAATTTCAGTGGGGTTTAATAGAATTACTCAAATACAAAAGAAGGATTTGCTGAAATTTTACTTGAGGTGTCACATATTTATTGGGAGTCGAAGGGGCTGCCACTCGATCATACAATAATCACGACGGGTGAAATTCCTGTAGTCGATCTTTCCTATTGTTATTAAATGCTGCAACTACTACTGGCAAACCTGTACCATATCATCAATTATGTCCGTTTCAGTTTACTGCTCTAACTGCAACTAACTACTACCTTTCACCACTATTAATTAAAAAAAAAAAAAAAACAAAGATTGAACTCCAATTTTGAGGATCTCTATCGTTCCATCCCTAGAGCTTGTGAAGGAGGTAAATCACGGGATGTACCCCAACAAGTCAGGGAACAAGAACTGTCTGTACATTGCGCCTACAAGGAGTCCAATTTCATATATCAGGAATCGAACCCTCATACTGTGGCTGCCAACAAGGCATGAGATAACCTCACTATTAATTTTTTATACGACACCTCCTATGCTAGATGTCTCTATTGTTGACTCTCTCCCTCGTGTGATGCCAACATGAGCAGATAGAAAAGCCTATGAGTACGGAATTTGAAATTTCGAGTTCTATTTCTATTGGAGGATCGTGAGATGGCCCAATTGTGCGCATTATCAGGAGACTGAATTATACATAGTATCAGCTTGACATGGGACTAAGTTCTATTATAAAGAATGATTTCTTGTAGTCTCGAATTATGTAATTTATTTTAAACTCATTCGAGCATTTCATACCAGAAACTTGGACGGTTTGAAGATTGACTGTATAATTATAATGAGAAGTTGAGGATTGATTTGTTCATTGTGAAGGTTAGTGATTAAGAAAAAAAATTAAATTTTTTTACGTGAAATGAATGTTGATGTTCAAATTTAAGAAAACAGAATTAAAATTTTTGAATGTGTATTTATAAATGCAAGAAAAGTCATGTTCAATTTTGTGGTAGTTGGAAGTAGTTCATCTCTTGTCCTTTGGTCAGCCAGATTGAAAATTTGGTATCAGAAAATTCAACCGTGCTAGACTTACAGGTCTCTGTTTCACAAGACCTGCCCACACACATACGTGGGGCCCTCATAATTGTTTAAAAATACATGTGGGGCCCCTACACAGTGCGAAGTCCTATAAAACACTTGTGAGAATGCCTTTATACACTGGGCATTTTCCCAAAAAAATTATTATGTTGTTCTCTCATTATGTACCACCGTTAAAAGGATTCTACTTGCAAGTCAAAATAACTCATTTAATGGCTTGGACATAACATTTTAAATGTTGCTGCAATTCGAATGGAATTTGGTTCAATACAATGTGGCTATAAAAAAAGAAGCCTTATATAATGTGATAAATTTTTAAAAATAGAAACGTGATAGCATTTGTGGCTAGTGTGTTGAATTCAATGTATTATTTACGTAGGAAGATTAGACTTCGTAAAATAGTTATATCACACAAAACTCGGAAAATCTTCACCAGTCATCACTTGACATGACATCTTTTGCGTTTGGTTTGATTAAAAGAACGTAATTTAAAAGCTGAGATTTTTCGATAAAATTCTTAACAAATAAGAACATTTAAAATAAAAAATTTTGAATTCGGTTTTCAACTTTCAATTTATGGCTAGTGGGATTTCAATAATTTTTCAATAATTATGTTTTGGACTTTTGGTGCTATAGGATTCTAGAATTATAGGTGCTATGTTTGGAATTATTCAATTTTTCAGGAATATTTATACAAGACAATGCTTGACCAAAGCGAATCGTCAATTCAAAATTCTATGAAATATGTATACCAATTGGAAAAATTTCATTTGTACCGAATGGGGGTTATCGAAAGTTGTCCCTTTCTCACAATGCACGTGGGCCCGAGTGAATTGAAAAACCCCCCAAATGTGGCCCCCACCTCTATTGTAAATGGTAGGTAAAATATTAGGTAAAAAAATTATGTTTATGTAGTATTTCCCTACCATTTAGCTCAATGTCAAGGATAAAATAACAGTAATTGTCATGTCGAGGTAGAAGTGTTTTATCTTGAAAAATAATTCGCACAGAAGAATGGAAGAATAGAACTACTCTCCACTTCATACCTCGGTCATATTCAAATTTCATTTCAAAAATAAAAATGAGACGGCGATAATCACAACTCGAACTGCAAAGAAATCCAATACTCTGCGCATAGTTAGGACGTTGACCAATAATAAAAACATCACCATATTGACATGACATAAGTATCCCCAACGGACCTAACACGCTGCCCCACTTCACCAATAAAACCCATAAGTTCGACCGGGGCCTGGATACACGTTAGGACAACATTAATTCACAATAAACGTGCCAGATCCAAAATTTCCATGAATTTCCCATCACTTTCCAAACACGAGTAACAAACTAATTTGTTATTTATTTTTTTTTTTTACAAGGTGTCCGGGCTTGCGTCCGACTAGATCCTTGTCCCTGAACCTCCGGCCCCTCAGCAGCTCAGGGAGGTAAATCGCAGGATGTGCCGTTGTTGGCTCCCAGGTTCCCACAACTCATTTGGACTCCTTCTGCAAAGAGAGCTCTCCTCACTGGGCGTTTGTTCACACCAATGACTTCCTCTCCATATGGCTCCCAGTGTTAACTCCAGGAATCGAACTCCTCACCCTTGCTTCCAGCGTCCCAGCGAAGTGATTGTTCCACCAATTCGGATGTGCCATGGGGGGCAACAAACTAATTTCTCTATTTACCTTGTCTTGTTACTAGGTTAAAGATTAAAGAGTCCGCGATCATTGCACCGCTTCTTTTTTGACGATCATCACATAAGCCATCATTTTCGTTTCTAAGACTATCTAGAATTCATAGAAAAAGTTGAGTCAAAATTGCCACAATTTTGACGTCAACATATTTTAAAAATATTTATTTTCTTCAACAATATTATGAATAACCTAACAAATCATGCTATAACATTACAAGTTCAATATTGCATTCCTTGGGTAACTTAGTGATCCACAACAATTCTTCCAAGATAGCTTCTCTTTCATTGTCCAACTTCTTTTTCATACTTTGTCATTTCAAATCAATCCTGATTTAGGGTTGAAATGGCAAAATCATTTTGATAAAAGTTGATGAATTTTGTGGTTAAAAATTGATAAAATGTGTCTCCCGTGGAATATGTGATTAAAATTAATCAATAAATTTTATCAACTTTTTAAATATTTTTCAAACAAGCACTTAATTGTAAGTAGACAATGTAGAAATAAATGTTCTGCCTCTGCATTTATACAAGACTGTACGAGGGTTCTTTACTCTCTAGTAGAGTAATGTTGTTTCTTTGTAAGTGCTCAAGGAATACACACTGACAATAGTTTGCATAATGGAAGTATAATAATATATTCATACCATATTTTTTATTTGTTGTATTATATCATGATTGCATTTAAGATTCTTAACAATTGCTCATGATGTTTATGTCCATATTTTTCCATATCAAAATTTTATCTTAACTTTTCATTAATTAGCATATTTCGTCTTGATAATAGTTTGTGTCAAAAACGTTCTATTCACATGTTTTGATATGAAGGAAAAATAATTTGTCGTGCTTTCAAATTTATTAGTTAAAAAAAAAAAATTATGTGATTGAGTCATTTTATACTTTCCCAACGTACATTTTGGGTGAAAATTGTTACCAGAGGCAAAATGTGCTAATTAAAGAAAGTTTGAAAATAAGAATGAATTCGAAAAAGTTAGGGACACAAGTGATATAACGATAAAATGTTGAGAAATTTAAATACGATTAAAATATTGTACAACTAATAATAAATGTACTATGAATATAATTACTTTAATTCAAGATCGTTTTTATTTTTGGCTAGAGGTTGAAATATTGAATACAGATATAAAAGTGAAAATTATGATTTTGCATTTTCTCACGTTAACGCAAGAGAAAAATATCTTTCATGAATGCTCAATAAACTTCTGAACAAAGACTTGAATTATAAGTTATAAAATAATACTAACTGCGGGGAAGAAATTACGCAAAAGGATCATTTTCAAGAATGTTAAGTACATTTTAAAGTTGTAACTTAATATTTTTTTATGCCAGAACATCTTCAAGAGACTTTGTATATATATATTGCATCTTATGCATAATAGAAAGTATTATATGCATTACATTTTATGTTTTTTGAATTTAACCTCGCTCTAGTGAACAACCTTTAGTTGCAATAAAAAATTAATTACTTAAAAACTTACTTTAGCCCTAGTTTGGCTCTATTTCTTAATTTATTTATTTTTTTAAAAAAATCATATTCAATCACACATTTCATGGGATATAACATTTAGTAAAATTCATTAAAAAATTGATTTTTATCCAAATCGAACATAGGCCTAGTTAATTACGAGTAAACCTTGTGATCCAGGTATTTTAGTCTACAAATGAATGATCAATTCAAGAAATCAAAATAGAGCCTAACTTTTGGGATTGTAAATCTTTAGCGTAGATGTTGTCTGCAACACAATTTTTTTATTTTAATGATCCTCGAAAAGGCAATATCATGGTATACTCTTGTAATTGTTCAAATGGTTGATTAACATGACTTATTCATGGCTAATATTAGAATTTTGAACACCAATGAAAAAGCACAGAAAACTTAGAAACTCATAGGGATGTCAATTGGGTTGCGCCGTTTTGGTCACTGGTCACTTTTCAGTGACCGTTTGGTCACTGAACTTTTATTTATTTTTTTTATTCCCCCCCCCCTTTTTTACTATAAATACCCTCTTCCCCCAAAAAAAATTTTCATATCAATTGCTCTTCCAAGATTATAACCCTCTCAACTCTTTTTTATTATATCAATTATCGAGTTTTTACTCTCTTGTGCTGCAAAATATACAATATCAATTCAATTTTTGACCGTTTTGGTCACTTTTCAGTGACCGTTTGGTCACTGAACTTTTATTTATTTATTTTATTCCCCCCCTTTTTACTATAAATACCATCTTCCCCCAAAAAAAATTTTCATATCAATTGCTCTTCCAAAATTACAACCCTCTCAACTCTCTTTTATTATATCAATTATCGGATTTTTACTCTCTCGTGCTGCAAAATATACAATATTAATTCAATTTTTACAGTTTATTAGTTATAATTTCAATTCATCAAATTCTCAATTCTCACAATCTCACTACATTTATATTCATTTAGTCAAGATTTCATCATAAACAATCACAGAAATGGATCAACGTTCATTTGTTGAGAGCTTGTTCGATACAGGATGTGAGCCATTGCCACATCATGGAGAATCGCCTAGGACGCCGCAAAGTCAATTTCCAAATGAGTTTGCCAGTCTAAATGACATGCCGATACCTGAAAATGTTCACATTCACGGTCAGGGAAGCTACACTCCAATTGATTTGGATGATATTAACGTTCCCGAAACAGAACATGAAGATGAAGATCAGCAATTAAATATCCCAGATGCGAGGGGAAAACGAAAGGCCAAAAAAAGCAAAATGTTGGGATCACTTTAAATTGATTTCAACGGGAAAAGTCATTGATGGCCTTGTAGAATCTAAAGCAGTATGTAAGTACTGCCAACAAAGATTGGCATGGCAAAAAGGAATTGGTACCACTCATCTCAACCGCCACTACAAATCATGTGCAGTCAGACATGGACTTCTTTCAGCTGGCCAAACACAATTACAATTTGGCAGTCCAGGCGTCGGTTCTACAACTTCACCCCTATCCACGTGGGTGTATTCGGAGGACGAGACTTGAACCGGAATGGTGAAATTTGTTGCCGTCACTGAGTTGCCTTTGGCTATTGCAGACAACCAACACTTCGTCTCGCTCGTGAAAGAATATCTACAATCGAGGTACGTTGGGGTAAGTCGAAACACTCTTCGTGCCAATACAATAAATTATTTCAATAATTCAAAACAACAATTAATTATGGATTTGCAACAATATGGGGGTGTTATATCCTTAACTTCTGATATATGGGAAGCGGTTAATAAAAGAGCATATATAGCTACAACCGCACACTATATAGACCCACTTTGGTGCATGCATAAGAAAATTATTACTTTTAGAATTATTGAATTTCCTCACAATGCTAATAATATATATATAATGCTATTATCAGTATTGTTAGAGAATATCATTGTGAGAGTAAAATTCGATCTTTTACTTTTGATAATGCTAGTGTTAATAAGGTAGTCGTCGATAAATTGTGTAGGACACTTCAACCTGATTTTGGTGGGTATTTGTTTCATATTTGTTGTGTGTGTCATATCTCGAATTTAATTGTGTAAGATGGTTTAAAACATATAAAGGATTAGGAATGCATTAGTATATATTACGATCTCTCCTAATAGAAAACAAGTATTTGAAGATTTTTGTGCCGAATTAGGGGTGATGACTGCTAAAACATTTGTTAGCGACGTAGGTCATAGATGGAACTCTACATACTTGCTATTAAAATCATGTGAAGGTTTCGAAATTTTAATAACTGACTTTTATAATAATAGACATGTTAGAAGTGATGATGATGATATGTTAAATGAATCCGATTGGATTTTAGTTTTGAAAGTTAAACGATTTTTGATATCTTTTTATGAGACCACAAAGATTTTATCCGGCGTTTATTATCCCACAAGCTGTATGGTGCTTGAACGCCTTTATATAATTGCAAGAACATTCCATAAATATAAAAATGATCCTATTTTTAGTGAAATTTTAATTGCTATGGAATTAAAGTTTAAAAAATATTAGGAAGAACTGCCTATATTATTTTTTTTAGCATGCGCAATGGACCCCCGATATAATATTTTGGGAACTAAATACGTAATTGATCAAGTGAATAAAGTTTTAATACTTGATACACCTATCACCTATAAGAATTTAAAGCAAACATTATGTGAAATGTATGATTTATATGCGGAAATAATGGGTATAAATGTTAGTCTGGTACCCTCTACTGTACCTACTCCTTCTGCTGAAACTGAAGAAGATGCTGCGGAAATAATGAATTTATTTCAGGGTATTAATACGTTTAGATATGATGCAACTGCAATGGGTTCGTCTAGTGCCATGTCGTCTACATCTGCATCTCATCAAACATCGGTCGAAACTCAAAATGCGATGCCTGCCGAATTAATTGATTATTTCAATCTTAATATGCCAACGGACAGAACAATTAAAAATTTTTTAGAAGAAATAATTGAATTCTGGCGAAAGTATGAAAGACGTTGGCCAATTGTTTCTGCAATTGCGAAAAATCTATTGACACCTCCGGTTAGCATCGTTGCTTTGGAGTTTGCTTTTAGTGCAAGTAAAAGGGTTTTGACTGATGTCGAGAGCCGACTGAAAGAAGATATTTTGAAAACATTAATATGTGTGAAGGATTGGCAGGACGCTCATTTTCGACTACAAGATAAATACGTTGAAATTGCATGTCATCAGGTAAGTGATATTTGATTTAATTATATTAATCAATTTTTTTTATTTTTTAATCGTTAAATTTAATTTTTTTTTAAAATTGTACACGTTACAACAAGTTGTTCGTGTACAATTTTTAACCCCATCTACTTAAAATTGATGTTGTCGGTCCCAAACCCGGATAAAGAAGGAGTGTTTACATTTTATTAATTTTAAAAAGAAATCAAAAAAATATATTTTTTGTAAATGTATTTCAAAAAATAATTCGTTTTCATTATATAAATATTTTATACTTTATAAAAAGTATTACGAATTACAATATGATATAAATAAAAAAATAAATACTTGTTTTCGTTAAATTATTTGTATTTTTTAACACTTTTTATTTTTAAAACTATATTCTTTATTAACTTTAAAAAGAAATCAAAATTATATATTTTTTATAAATGTATTTCAAAAAATAATTTGTTTTCATTATATAAATATTTTATACTTTATAAAAAGTATTACAAATTACAATATGATATAAATAAAAAATATAAAAACTTTTTTTCGTTAAATTATTTGTATTTTTTAACACTTTTTATTTTTAAAACTCTATTTTTTATTTAAAAAAAAAAATAGGCGAGCCCACGAGCCGAAACTCGGCTCGGTCGGGCCCACGAGCTCGGATGAGCCACGAGCTCGTGGGCCTAGCCTGAGCTCATCTCGCCACTAGCACGAGCCAAGCTCGTGACGGCTCGGCTCGGCCCATTGTCAACCCTAGAAACTCATCCTCTTCTCGCTCGCATACTACCATAACCAGATTAATGTTCTCTTTATGAAGAACGGTTACAGGCTTAAAACAATAATTTAATAATCCATTCTATAAATCATTTTCTTCTCTTTGGATCCAAAAAAAAAAAAAACCACACATTGGGCTTTTTCTCTATGTAAACCCGATGATTCGGGTCCACCAATGGTCTCTAGACACCTGTCCATTAGTCAGATTACAATAATATTTGTTCGATAGAGATTTTCATCAAAATTAGAGTCAATAATTAATTTTAACAATATATTTTATTGAATTCACAATATTTCAACCACATATTTCAAGAAGTTTTATTAAAATTTACTAAAAAATTGATTTTAATCCCCACGAAACTTGGACTTAATATATTTATCTCTAGATAAAAATATATAGAGGTGTATACGTATTTATATGGGTAAATAGCACAAAACGTCACTACCTTTCAAAATTATTGTTGAAAACGTCCATATCTTTTATTTTTTTTGCATTTTCGCCCTTATTTTTATTTTCACTGTGTAGGTCATTTTTATCAATTTTCGACGATTTTACCTCCTATTTAAATAAAACAAAAGGAAAAGAAAAATATAGAACTCATTGCAATCATAGTCCCAAAATTTCAAAAAACTACAAATCATTCATTATGTTCTTATCTTGACCTCCAACTTTCTGTCCACAGCTAGAAACAAACAAACTTTCAAATTTTGAATCTCTTAACATTTTTAGTGAAATTTCCACACATAAATGCATATTCAAAACCCTCAATTTAAAAAACCTGACTTCCAATTTACAGCTTTTTTTAGTCATAAAAACAAACCTTCTTCTTGGTAGTGCAATCCTCAAACACAATCAGCAGCTCTTGTTCAAAATCCAAATAATAATAATAATAAAATCTTGAACTAAACGTACTTGGCAGCGAAAAACATGCCAAGAAAACATAAACAGAGAGAGAAAATTGGGACCCATTTTGCAGACACTTTTCCATAGCTTCTATTTTTCATAATCTCCTTCCTTTCTCTGTCAATATAAATACCAAATTCCCATTATATAAAAGTATATTTGTATACAATTGTGTAAAGTAGAAAAGATATAGACGTGAAATGGGGTGATGAAGGTGCTGGACTATGGATTTTTCTTTACTTTCCCCCCTTTCTTGTGGCAGGATGGGTTAAACTTGCTAGCAACTAAAAAAAGCTTAAAATTGGAAATCAAATTTTACAGATTCAGGGTTTGAATATGCATTTATACGTGAAAATTTCACTAAAACTGTTAAATATTCAAAGTTTGAAAGTTTGTTTGTCTCTGCCTGTGGATACAAAGCAAGAGGTCAAGATAAGAATATAATGATTGATTTGTAATTTTTTGAAATTTTGAAACTATGATTACAATTAGTTCTTTATTTTATTTATTTTTATTTCATTTGAACGGGAGAGTAAAATAGTCAAAATGGATGAAAAATTTAAAATGACCTTCTACATAATAAAATGTGAAAATCAGGGCAAAAATGTTCAAAAATGAAAGGTGATGATGTTTTTCACAATAAATTGAAAGATAGAGACGTTTTGTGCTATTTACTTGTATATCTAACTTCTAAAAAAAGGTTGAATCACAACCTTAAGAGTCCTCCACCGCCCTTATCCTGGAGTATCGTGAGGGAGGTAAATCGCAGGTTATGCCTCCAAAGATACAAGATGGAAAGTTGCTTGTACACTTGTACTTACCCAAGAGTCAAATCCATATTTCAGGATTCGAACCCTTGACGCGGCAGTCTCAAGTAAAGTTGGATTTCTCCACCCTCCCCTTTTACCACTTGGAGATGTGCCCTGGGAGCTTGTATATCTAACTTCTAATAAAAATGGGAAGGAGGGTCTACTATTCATGTAATAGTAAATTAATCCGATTTTGCTATGCATGTTGTCATTTTTTATTTTTCATTTTGTTTATGTCAAACAAATGTTCTTCCACACATCATGTCATTAACATTAAAAAATAATAATTTTAGTAAATATAAACTACCATAAACCAAAAAATAAAAAAAAAACTCGCACATGAACTTTAAAACAAATAAAAATAAACTCTCCGCGATGGTAAACCATGTGCGGAGTAAAAAATGAAGAAAAAAACTCTCTGCATAGGACGGAGAGATGACAAACCATATACGGAGAGTTGGCAAACTCTCCGTACAGTGCGAAGTAAAAAAAAATCTCTCCGCACGGTGCAGAGAGATGGCAAACACCATGGCAAAACATTTTTCGTACAGTGCGAAGTTAAAAAAAAAATCTCCGTACAGTGACTGTCTGCGTTGCGTGAATTTTACATTTATCGTACTTTTATTAGTGTATGAATTTTAGTTTTTTGGAAAATTTTTGAAGTAATATCTAGAAATATTTCTATGATATGAGAAAATAATTGCAAATTATTTTTACAATTGTATAATAGTATTGTGTCATCTAGAAAATATACTTGTTTATTTTATACTTGAATAAAAAATATACAAGATTATACAAATTATTTTGCTTGTATTCTTTGATAGTGTTGATATGATTGAGTTGAATGTGAATATTATATTTCTAAATTTTGTGTAATTCAATATTGAAAAATTGAAGATTGAGCACCATATTCATATGCATTTATATTTTGTGCTTTATATATATATATAAGTGAATATATGGTGTTCTGCATTCTCGGTATTTGTAAGTGCAAAAATTGGTATATAAAAATACAATAAGCTGCAAATACGGTAGACAGCATATACCATAAGTTGCAAATTCGGTGGCAGCATATACGTTACGCTGCAAATACAGTAAGGTGAAAATACGATAAGTTTGCAAATACGGTAGACAACATATACGGTAAGGTGAAAATACGGTATGTTGTTTGCAAATACGATAGGCGGATATGGATTTATAATTTGTTATACATGTATAAAATTTATTTAATATTGAATTTCTTAGGTATTAAACGTTGTAATTTAATATTGTTTCATTTTTTATAATTGTATTTTCAAGAATTAAAAAAAAATTGATTATGAAATTGTTAATTTTTAAATGTGTTTTTTTGTTGAAGATAAAAATATTTTTTTTATATTATTTGTAAAAAAAATTTGTTGTGATTTTATTAGCATCATAAGAAAATTTATTATGCATTTTTATTTTTTGCATTTTATGAAGAATTTTATTTATGATGATTAACAAATATTCTTCCACACATGCATCGTGCCAACAACATTAAAAAATAATAATAATTTTAGTATATATAAACTTCACAAGACAAAAAAATAAAAATAAAATAAAATAAATTCTACGCACATAAGTAAAAAAAAAAAAAAAAGACTCCGCAAAGTGCGAAGATATGGTAAACTATCTCTCCGTACAATGTGAAGAGAAAAACAAAAACTCTTGGGACTTTATCTGCAAGTTCCAAGAAGTATTTTCTCAAACAACTTTTGATCAATGCATTGAACATTTTAATTCCTGACCTACAACCCGAAAGTATAATTTCATTTAAAATAGTATCCGCTTCTAATGTCCAATAGCTATTATCAAGTAAGAGTAAAATATTGAATTTGGGTAGTATCCTAAAACCTTCATTTGTGAAAGCAATGCCATGGTACTATCAATATCCCCTTCTTTGCACAAATCACATATTGTTTCATTGTATGAATCACTAGAAAGTTCATTTCCAATACCGTAAATATGATTTGCGTACTCAAAAATTGAGCTGTGACTGGAATTTAAAGAAGACATAATTGATTTTGAGCCATTTTTTCGATTCTGTTTCGTTGAATATACGAAAAATTTACAATCTTGAAATTTGACTTGTAATTAAGGAATTTGAAAACAATTCTCCGCACTGTGCTGAGAGTTTTTTTTCTCTGTACTGTGCGGAGAGCTAGTTTGTCATCTCTCCGTACTGTGTTGAGAGTTGTTTTTTACTCCACACTATGCGAAGAGTTTGCCAACTCTCCACACGTGGTTCAACTCTCTCCATACTGTGCGGAGATTTTTTTTCTCTCCGCACTTTTTTTTTACTTCGCACATGGTTCAACTCTCTACGCACTGTGCGGAGAGTTTTTTTTCTTTCCGCACTATACAAAGGTTTTGCCATGGTGCGGATCAACTCTGCACTGTGCGAAGAGAATGAACTCTCTTCACACAGTGCGGAAAGTTTTTTTTGCTCTCCGTACTGTGCGAAAAGTTGGTTTGTCATTTCTCCACACTGTGCGAATGAATTTTTTTCTTTTTACTCCACACTGTGCAGAGATGTTTTTCTCTTTTTGCACCTTTTTATATTTTTACTCCGCACTGTGCAGAAATTTTTTTTTTCAATTTTACAATATTGAATTACACAAAATTTAGAAATATAATTTTCACATTCAATTCAATTATATCAACACTATCAAAGAATAGAAGCAAAATAGTTTGTGTATTTCTTATTCAAATATGAAATATACAAGCATTTTTTTTAGATAACATATTGCTATGCAATTGTAAAAATAATTTACAATTATTTTCTTATATCATGGAAATATTCTTGGATACTGCTTCAAAAACTTTTCAAAAAATTAAAATTCATACACTAATAAAAATACGATAAATACAAAATTAATGCAATTCACATGATAGCGACTATATATATATAAAGAGTGAGAGGGGCCGGTCTAAGAGCTTGTTTGGTAGAGCTTAAAAGCTAATTAAAATTAATTTTTTGACCGTTAGTGTACTATTTCAACCATCATTTTTGAATTCTTCTTTCACAAGTAGGACCCACATTATCTTTAACAGTCAAAAATCAATTCTCAAAATCACTCCTATATATATATATATATATATATAAAGAGTGAGAGGGGTCGGCCTAAGAGCTTGTTTGGTAGAGTTTAAAAGCTAATTAAAATTAATTTTTTGACTGTTAGTGTACTATTTCAACCGTCATTTTTGAATTCTTCTTTCACAAGTAGGATCCACATTATCTTTAACAGTCAAAAAATCAATTTTCAAAATCACTCCTAAATCGTTACGAGAAAAATGAGGTCTATTTGTGAAAAAAAAAGTCAAACATTGGCTTCGTAGTCTACCTGTAAACCTCAGCAAAATTTCGCAATCTTCTTGTCACGTCAAAGGAAGAAATCCGAAGCCAAAAAACCAGAGTCAAACAAATCCAACCTTCATTTTCTAATCTATATAACTCTCTCACATTCATATATTTTTTCTCTATATTTTCCTGCTCCTGCCTGCAGATCCAGTATATAGCTCACAAAGTGTGTATGTTAAATCCCATTTCTTAGCTTGGATTTCTTTACTTCCTCTAATTAAACATGGACGTTGAATATCATGAGGTGGGTTTTCTTTAGCCTGTGACCATTTACTTTAACATTTCATTTTTGTTATTCCATTTTGTAATCCACTACATTATTATTTTTGGATTTATGAACTTGAGAATGGTATTTTTTTTTCTATTGGGTTGTTTGGTTTTGGGTTCAGGAATACATATATAATTCCAGAGGAGTGCAGATTTTCACTTGCAGATGGTTGCCTTTTTCATCTCCAAAGGCCCTTGTTTTTCTGTGTCATGGTCTCTCTCTCTCTCTCACACACACACACACACAGAGATGTTTCTGCGTATAATTTTCTCTCTCTCTGATTGAAGATTGCTTAATGAGGTTGCAGGTTATGGCATGGAATGCAGTAATTTCATGAAAGGTAATAAGTGTTTTCCCATGTGATGCGTCCTACTTTTCTCCTCTATTTAATTTCTTATTATATTAATTGGATTTAATGCCGTTATCTGTTTCTGCACATACATATACAGGTCATGAATGCATTTCTTTTTCTTCATTAATTAATACTGTATTTATTGAAAAAGTAGAGCGGTTACTGAAATCTTGAATCTGGAATTGTGAAAAGATGATTTTGTGAAGAGGTAATATTTTCAACATATTCATACCTTAAGACTATTTTTTTACGAAGTGGTGAAGGAACGTATCTATTCATTCGTGGAACTATCTACGGAGGTCTTGGTAAGCGGTATTAGGTAATAATTTGTCTTATTTAACCCCTGTTCGACAACTATTTTTATGAGTTTTTTTTTTTTTTTTTGAGAAAATGAGTTTAGAATTTTTATTTTTATTTTTATTTATTATTATTATTTTTTTTGAGAAAATGAGTTTTGAAATTGCAATTATTTTGAAAATGTGTGGTTAAAATGTAAAAAAAAAAAAAGATTTTCGTGCAAAATATTCTAGTATGAACGTGTGATTAAAAATGAATTTGAGAAAAAAAAAATTGTTTTAATGGTAGACAAACATGAGCATAATATTGTCGACTGCAGTCTAATAGCATAATGTTATAATCTCCATATGATGTGGCATTAAGGCCAATTAATTGCATGAATACGAGATTTACTTTACTAAGCTTATCATTAAATATCACGTTATCTCTAGTAAAGATACATAGCATGCTCAGTCTAATCTACCTTTACAAACATCCGAGTGAAAATATGATGTGGGTGTACAGTGAGGATTGTGTATGCCCATGCCTTGTTGCCCTTTTTCTTGCTTTACTATATATGACCCGTGACTTCATACCAACCAACCAAAATATGGAGACCTATGCCTTCTTATAATCTTCTATCCAGTATTATTCTTTTCTATGGTTTTTTCCCCCTTTTTGTGGACATATTTTGGGGTTTGGGAGTTGAAATTCCCGTAGAGTTGAATTTCTCCAAGTTTTGTTAGGCACTGTCCGAATTGGATTCGAGTAGGCATTATGACAATCGTACAGTGGACAAAATTTTTTGATTCTTTATCTTCTTTTATACCATCCAATACTAAGCAGTTCACCCTACCAAAGAAACTGCATGTGCACACATATAACTGAACAAGAAATAAAGAATTGTTGGTACAAGGTCAAATTCTTACCCAGAAAATATTATGCAGGGTAGCTTAGTTTGGTTAATTAGGTTAACAGGCAACTAATAGTTAGGCCTGAACTGGTCACATGTCCCTATCATTACCAAAATATGATTAATTGACTTTGATCACGTAGCAATCATCATAAATAACAATAATCATGCCGCTTAAGCAAGTAAGCCTACGTGTTATTAGTAGTCGGCTAAACCAAATTTGAGTTCTTAGCACTGCTTAAATGGATTTTGGTTAGGCTGCGGGACAAGGCTGGCTAGTCAAGGATATGCCGTGTTTGGTATGGATTATGAAGGCCACGGGCGGTCGATGGGTGCTCGATGTTACATCAAAAGATTTGACAACATTGTCAATGACTGCAGTGACCATTTCAAATCTATTTGTGGTAAGTTACCAAACTCTCCAACTCTGCCCTTGCGTTGATTTTTCAGTACAGCCTTAAACTTTCTAGAGGAATCATTTGTATTTAACAATAGTTTAAATAATTTACAAATCCATTATCCTAAATTCCTAATCTAAGATGCTGATTGCTGGAGGGATGGACAATTAATTAATTCTCTAGTATCATTTTGATCTTGCTCGAAATGGGACCTCGTTTTTTTTTTTAATTCAATTATTTAAGAAATCAACGTACTAAAGAATTTAATTTGATCTACTCGACCGTGTTGTTATGCTCAAGCTATCAATTATGTTGCACAAGAACTCAATTAGTTGGCCTAAAAAAATTGCTCTGTGCACACTTGTAATGCTTAACAATGCATTTGGTTATAGCTTTACTCAAAAGGATTTACTTTCAATGGATTCAGGGCAGGAAGAATACATGGGAAAAAGAAGATTTTTATATGGGGAGTCAATGGGAGGAGCAGTGTCTCTGTTAATACACAAAAAAGATCCTGCTTTCTGGCATGGCGCTGTTCTTGTTGCTCCGATGTGTAAGGTCGTAAGGATGTAATTGAATGTTCTTTATTTGATTATTAGAGTTGGGTGGACGAGTATGGTGTTAGACTTGAAGAACACGTTTACACTATATTAGGTAGGAGTCGACAATATAATAAACAAGATTTGAGTTTCTTTCATTTCGATGAAGTTTTTTTGTCCTGACACAAGTGCTCAAGTTTCTATAAGAGGCTTCGTTTGAAATGGAGAACGAGCAGAAAATTGGAATATAAGCGATTCTAATATTTCTTTTTCATGTCATTAGATCTCTGAGAAGGTGAAGCCACACCCCCTGGTTATAAGTCTTCTAACTCGGGTGGAAGACGTAATACCGAAATGGAAGATAGTTCCTACAAAGGATGTTATTGATTCGGCCTTCAAGGATCCGATTAAACGAGAAGAGGTGAGCCTATCATTACGTTGGAGAATTTGAAGTGAATTTCGTAAATGGTCCATTTTAGGTGTCTCTGTAATAATTCTGCAGATACGATGCAACCGGTTGATATACCAAGAGAAGCCAAGGTTGAAGACAGCTCTCGAAATGCTCAGAACTAGCATGAACCTTGAAGAGAGTTTGCAAGAGGTCATTATCACACAGTTCATATTATAAGTAAACATTTTAAGCTTAGCCAAACATGAAGCAAAATCTTTCCTATGGCTTAGAAAAAACAGTGATATAAATGATCAAAAGTTTCAAATGTCTCGATGGAAGATGGTCGATTGAGTTCTCATGTTTAACTCATTCTTATCATATGGTTGTTGGGTGTGGCTTTTCGACAGGTGACTTTGCCATTCTTTGTGTTGCATGGTGAAGCGGATACAGTGACGGACCCGGAGGTGAGTAGGGCATTGTACGAGAGGGCGAGTAGTACAGACAAGACCATAAAACTATATTCCGGGATGTGGCATGGTTTGACGTCCGGTGAGCCAGATAGCAACATTGAGATTGTCTTCTCTGACATTGTATCATGGCTCGACAAGCGTTCTTCTTGTGAAGACATGAAATCAATTCACCAATCTATCCTTGTTCCCGAGAAACTAAATGTCACGGCGTCGCTGGTGACATTAAATGGGAAAAAGCAGCATAAAACTAGGTCGCACATGAAATATATTTGTGGCTGGAAGAGCCGTGGTGCGTGCCATGACTCTGCGATGTAGTCCGCAGAGAAATAATGGAAAATCCCTTATTTTCTTATTTGAAATGTTCTCTGGTAACTTATTTCATTTACTCAATGTGAACAGTAGTCCAAGAATCGAAATGAGATAACATTGCTTTCTTCTATTGAATATACCAATTGGATTACTGAAATCTTTATCTACACAACCTGAATACCATACTATGTACCGTTAGTGTTGATTACTGGGAATTGTTTCCTTGTGTTTATTTGTCCTTTATTAGGAAGTCACCTTTTGTAAAGGTACAAAATTTTTATTACTGTTGAGTCGTCTTTTTCTTCACCTACTCGAATGCACTTTGCCATATTTTCCACTGAGAAACCCCTTCGTTTATCTGGTGCTTCCACTCCTACTGTCGTTTGTCTGCAGTGATTACTTTGTTTTCCGGCCGCCAGAGCTCAGATCTGCCCTCTATTTTGCATTTTGCTGCCCTTTCAGTTAGTGTATGAATGAGAGTACTTTGGAAAATAATTTGACGAGTAGTGTACTTTTACGAAAATAATCCATTCGTTTTAATTTTATATTTTTATAAATACCTTTCAATTTTGTTTTTATCCATATCAAAGAAATTTTTTCTCACTGGCCCGATTCTTGGTAAAAGAAAAAAAATGAGGAGGAGAAGAAGGAGAGGGCCAAATCAATGCAAAGAAACTCTCCTCGACTATTATGATTCGTTGAATAGTGGTTATATTGTCACCATAATTTCTTTCATTCTCCACTTTTTAGTTGTACTAAAGGTCCCTAATATTTGCTTATTATTGCTCTTATGTTTTCAATTTTCTATTAATTGATACATTTCGTCTTGATAATGATTTTTACCTAAAAAGTTCATAAAGGAAACATAAAAAGACATATTTGTCTTTCATATTTTAAACAGGTGAAAGAATAGCAAACATAAAAGTGCAAAAAATAGAAGTACATGGACCAGATATACTAACTAATGAAAGATTTGAGTAAAAACATGTAATAACAAATTAAAGACGTAAGTGCTATAATAGAAAATAATTAGAGTTCTTTAGTGCAATTAAAAAGCTCCGATCAATATTTAACAAAATCTTAAAACAGCTGTTTGCTATTCAACTGTTAAAGAAATTGAAAGTCTACATTTAAACATGGATCTTATAATCTTCTATCCAGTATTATTCTTTTCTATGGTTTTTCCCCCCTTTTTGTGGAAATATTTTGGGGTTTGGGAGTTGAAATTCCCGTAGAGTTGAATTTCTCCAAGTTTTGTTAGGCACTGTCCGAATTGGATTCGAGTAGGCATTATGACAATCGTACAGCGGACAAAATTTTTTGATTCTTTATCTTCTTTTATACCATCCAATACTAAGCAGTTCACCCAACCAAAGAAACTGCATGTCCACACATATAACTGAACAAGAAATAAAGAATTGTTGGTACAAGGTCAAATTCTTACCCAGAAAATATTATGCAGGGTAGCTTAGTTTGGTTAATTAGGTTAACAGGCAACTAATAGTTAGGCCTGAACTGGTCACATGTCCCTATCATTACCAAAATATGATTAATTGACTTTGATCACGTAGCAATCATCATAAATAACAATAATCATGCCGCTTAAGCAAGTAAGCCTACGTGTTATTAGTAGTCGGCTAAACCAAATTTGAGTTCTTAGCACTGCTTAAATGGATTTTGGTTAGGCTGCGGGACAAGGCTGGCTAGTCAAGGATATGCCGTGTTTGGTATGGATTATGAAGGCCACGGGCGGTCGATGGGTGCTCGATGTTACATCAAAAGATTTGACAACATTGTCAATGACTGCAGTGACCATTTCAAATCTATTTGTGGTAAGTTACCAAACTCTCCAACTCTGCCCTTGCGTTGATTTTTCAGTACAGCCTTAAACTTTCTAGAGGAATCATTTGTATTTAACAATAGTTTAAATAATTTACAAATCCATTATCCTAAATTCCTAATCTAAGATGCTGATTGCTGGAGGGATGGACAATTAATTAATTCTCTAGTATCATTTTGATCTTGCTCGAAATGGGACCTCGTTTTTTTTTTTAATTCAATTATTTAAGAAATCAACGTACTAAAGAATTTAATTTGATCTACTCGACCGTGTTGTTATGCTCAAGCTATCAATTATGTTGCACAAGAACTCAATTAGTTGGCCTAAAAAAATTGCTCTGTGCACACTTGTAATGCTTAACAATGCATTTGGTTATAGCTTTACTCAAAAGGATTTACTTTCAATGGATTCAGGGCAGGAAGAATACATGGGAAAAAGAAGATTTTTATATGGGGAGTCAATGGGAGGAGCAGTGTCTCTGTTAATACACAAAAAAGATCCTGCTTTCTGGCATGGCGCTGTTCTTGTTGCTCCGATGTGTAAGGTCGTAAGGATGTAATTGAATGTTCTTTATTTGATTATTAGAGTTGGGTGGACGAGTATGGTGTTAGACTTGAAGAACACGTTTACACTATATTAGGTAGGAGTCGACAATATAATAAACAAGATTTGAGTTTCTTTCATTTCGATGAAGTTTTTTTGTCCTGACACAAGTGCTCAAGTTTCTATAAGAGGCTTCGTTTGAAATGGAGAACGAGCAGAAAATTGGAATATAAGCGATTCTAATATTTCTTTTTCATGTCATTAGATCTCTGAGAAGGTGAAGCCACACCCCCTGGTTATAAGTCTTCTAACTCGGGTGGAAGACGTAATACCGAAATGGAAGATAGTTCCTACAAAGGATGTTATTGATTCGGCCTTCAAGGATCCGATTAAACGAGAAGAGGTGAGCCTATCATTACGTTGGAGAATTTGAAGTGAATTTCGTAAATGGTCCATTTTAGGTGTCTCTGTAATAATTCTGCAGATACGATGCAACCGGTTGATATACCAAGAGAAGCCAAGGTTGAAGACAGCTCTCGAAATGCTCAGAACTAGCATGAACCTTGAAGAGAGTTTGCAAGAGGTCATTATCACACAGTTCATATTATAAGTAAACATTTTAAGCTTAGCCAAACATGAAGCAAAATCTTTCCTATGGCTTAGAAAAAACAGTGATATAAATGATCAAAAGTTTCAAATGTCTCGATGGAAGATGGTCGATTGAGTTCTCATGTTTAACTCATTCTTATCATATGGTTGTTGGGTGTGGCTTTTCGACAGGTGACTTTGCCATTCTTTGTGTTGCATGGTGAAGCGGATACAGTGACGGACCCGGAGGTGAGTAGGGCATTGTACGAGAGGGCGAGTAGTACAGACAAGACCATAAAACTATATTCCGGGATGTGGCATGGTTTGACGTCCGGTGAGCCAGATAGCAACATTGAGATCGTCTTCTCTGACATTGTATCATGGCTCGACAAGCGTTCTTCTTGTGAAGACATGAAATCAATTCACCAATCTATCCTTGTTCCCGAGAAACTAAATGTCACGGCGTCGCTGGTGACATTAAATGGGAAAAAGCAGCATAAAACTAGGTCGCACATGAAATATATTTGTGGCTGGAAGAGCCGTGGTGCGTGCCATGACTCTGCGATGTAGTCCGCAGAGAAATAATGGAAAATCCCTTATTTTCTTATTTGAAATGTTCTCTGGTAACTTATTTCATTTACTCAATGTGAACAGTAGTCCAAGAATCGAAATGAGATAACATTGCTTTCTTCTATTGAATATACCAATTGGATTACTGAAATCTTTATCTACACAACCTGAATACCATACTATGTACCGTTAGTGTTGATTACTGGGAATTGTTTCCTTGTGTTTATTTGTCCTTTATTAGGAAATCACCTTTTGTAAAGGTACAAAATTTTTATTACTGTTGAGTCGTCTTTTTCTTCACCTACTCGAATGCACTTTGCCATATTTTCCACTGAGAAACCCCTTCGTTTATCTGGTGCTTCCACTCCTACTGTCGTTTGTCTGCAGTGATTACTTTGTTTTCCGGCCGCCAGAGCTCAGATCTGCCCTCTATTTTGCATTTTGCTGCCCTTTCAGTTAGTGTATGAATGAGAGTACTTTGGAAAATAATTTGACGAGTAGTGTACTTTTACGAAAATAATCCATTCGTTTTAATTTTATATTTTTATAAATACCTTTCAATTTTGTTTTTATCCATATCAAAGAAATTTTTTCTCACTGGCCCGATTCTTGGTAAAAGAAAAAAAATGAGGAGGAGAAGAAGGAGAGGGCCAAATCAATGCAAAGAAACTCTCCTCGACTATTATGATTCGTTGAATAGTGGTTATATTGTCACCATAATTTCTTTCATTCTCCACTTTTTAGTTGTACTAAAGGTCCCTAATATTTGCTTATTATTGCTCTTATGTTTTCAATTTTCTATTAATTGATACATTTCGTCTTGATAATGATTTTTACCTAAAAAGTTCATAAAGGAAACATAAAAAGACATATTTGTCTTTCATATTTTAAATAGGTGAAAGAATAGCAAACATAAAAGTGCAAAAAATAGAAGTACATGGACCAGATATACTAACTAATGAAAGATTTGAGTAAAAACATGTAATAACAAATTAAAGACGTAAGTGTTATAATAGAAAATAATTAGAGTTCTTTAGTGCAATTAAAAAGCTCCGATCAATATTTAACAAAATCTTAAAACAGCTGTTTGCTATTCAACTGTTAAAGAAATTGAAAGTCTACATTTAAACATGGATATACTTGACTAAGATTTTAATGAATTTAAAATTTTTTGTAAATTCAAATGTTCCCCCATTGAGATTTTAATGATTTTCAATGAAATCTATTAAAATTTTCGGTGTCCCTCATGGATTTATAAGGATTTTTTTAATGAAAGAATTTCAAGAAATTTAGATGATTTTTAAACTTAAAAATACACACAACAAATTCTTTTAAAATTTTGTTATTTTTAATAAAATTCTTATAAATTAATGTGAATTATATTCAAAATTCAATAAAATTCATAATCTTTTAAGGCACACCTAAGCCAATGTCTATAGAATGAATTCATTTCCATTGCTGGGTGCCTATTACAGGTCACCAGCATAGTAGACGCTAATCCATCGAGAATTTGTGAAAAGTTATTTAAGACTACCAAAAGATTATAGGGCCAACGGCACTTAGAATAAACTCAGACAAATTACTAAAAGAATCTCAAAAACCTGCACGAGAATGTAAGGTGTTGCTCATATGATTCTGCACTGCACCTGCGTCCTTGTTGGAATGCTGGGATTCAAGAATCTTCATAGGAAACAAAGATATTAAAACTTAATTATGCCGAGGCAGCATTTTCCTCGTGATCACCAAAGATTCGTTGCCGGAAGTCGGAAACCATCATCGGAAGACCCTTCCGTAGAGGTACTTTGGGTTCCCAACCGAGAAACTCCTTGGCCTTTGAGATGTCCGGCTTCCTCTTGTGAGGATCATCCTCTGTGTTGGGCCTGAATTCTATCTTAGCATCTGCATCAATGGTTTCCTGAACCACCTGTGTTTCAACAGAATAACAGGTGTGTTCAAGATGATCTTGAGAGACATGATTAAGGAAAGAGAAGTTGTGTCTAGTTCAGTGTACCTAAGAGTAGATAATGGAAAATGATTTTGGAGTCTCCTACGAGAAAAACTTGACCATTTGTGTTATAAAGCTAAAACCTTAATTTTTCATACTAGCTTCATCAACCGTCGAGGAGTATATTAACCTTTTAAATTCAATGTTTTAAGGTAAGGAAAGCAAAACAATTCTCCAACGCCCTTACGACCTAGTATGAGTTAAAACTACTCGACCATGATGTCTAAATGATAGTTTCCACTTCCCTGAAAAACTCTTCGCAAAAGAGTAGGTTGCCAAGTACGTGAAAAGCTGGCAGGAGTGTTTTTTTAACTAATATCGATGTCATAATTCTACACAACGTCAGGAAATAGAAGCATGGCATACCTGTGCAAGTTCAAGCATAGTGAATTCACCAGGGTTTCCAAGATTGAAAGGTCCTACATGTTCTCCTTCCATCAACCGCATCAGGCCCTCAACCTTTACAATCAAACACAAATTACAAGTAACTACTACAAGCCGTTTTATGTATAATAATTTATGAGCATTGTCGACAAGTTGAATCAGCAAATATATTAGCAAAATTTTAGAAGCGTAAAGTCCTCAATCAGAACAATAATAATGGTTTTCTACTACTCATTGTTTAGAGCTGCGAAATATATCAGGGCCAAGGGCAACTACCACCGAACAAGACAGTTTTCTTCAATTTTCTAGTTAATTTTCTTAAAATTACAAAGAAAAAACCTGTGCGTAACAGTCTTCCTTTACATCCCTATTTACTCAACATTAATAGGTCCAAGAACTTGAACGCAATAATATCACCACCCTCTCTCAAATTAAATAAATTCGTTCAATTCACAATGCAGTTGCATAATATAAGGAATTAAGAGGTTGATTAAGGCATAAATATGTTGAACATCGTAAGTGGGAAAAAGGAAAATAAAAATAAAAATAGAGAATAAATATTCACATTTGAAACTTCTTACCAAATCAGAAACATATTGAAAACTTCTTGTCTGCTTCCCATCACCATAAACTGTCAGTGGTTCCTTTCTCAAAGCCTAGAAACAACAAATTAAGTCTTAACTCGATACATTTAACATCAAATAAATTCTGTTTAAACGGATGATATAATCTCGATCTTCCAGGTTACTGTACAAGTCTAATTCTGTGAAATTAGAGTAGAAAAACGACTACATAAATACAATTATCTGAAATATGTACCTGAGCCACAAAGTTACTAACAACACGACCATCATCAATGCACATCCGAGGTCCATAGGTGTTAAAGATCCTAGCAATTCTCACCTGCGACAATAATGTTTTAAAACTCGCCACCGAAAATAATGCAATTCATACTATGATTATAGTTGAATTTTACCAGATATCAGAGATGGAAGAGCTATTTTGTCGCAAACATGAAAACCATTGTTTTTAACAAAATTTTGTACAAACAGGGCCAGTTTTCGAGATCATTTCTAAAAAATCGAAAGTGGCCTTCATCCAAAAAGTCTTCAAAACATTCGCAAGGAGATACTAGCTAAATTGAGGTGGTCTTAGAATTTTGAACCAGCTCAATTTTTGTTCGATCCTCTGCCTGAGTCTGCCATAGTAACATATCACAACATCGTGGTTCACATTATTTTTATCAATTAGAATAATTTATGCTTGTGGCTTGGTTGGACTAAAATATGAAGTATTCAGGCTCAGGCTTTGTTCAGAAATGAGCGGATGATTATTGATTAGGAAGACAAAGATAGACAAAGGATTAGTAATATATATTTGGCATACAAATCTTCTTCAATATCAGACAGGAAGAAAATTTTTAACATTTTTTCCCCCCTTTTTAGTAATGTTCAATCTATCCCCCGTTTGGCCTCCATTTTTTCAAATTAAAATAGGTGGAATTATAATTTTTTGAAGAATGAGTAGTTGAAAAATAAGGAAAAGTTTTCGATTTACGTATAATATAATTTTATAAAAGATTGTTTGATTGAAAATATAAGAGAGAAAAATGAAATTTAATTTAATGGAGACCAAATGGGGCCTACACTGCCAAACATGTCAATAATGGAAAATTTATACAAGAACAAAATTTGGAGTCTGTTTGGTTTGAATTAAAATCTTATTTTAATCTAAATCAAAGTCAAACAATCAATATTAATTACATTTTTTATGAGTTTCACAACTTTTCAACCCCACATTTCAAAATTTTCTATTACAATTTACTAAAAAAATGTAATTTTAATTCCTACCAAACACCTTCTTGGTAACAAAATAGTACTCATTTAAGTAATAAAAAAAAAAAAGTGTCTTAATAACAATTTTTTTTTTAATAAAAATGAGAGAGAAAAAGAAAGAAAAGCATATTTAAACTGACCTCGACGCCAGCACCTCTGTGATAATCCATTGTCAACGTTTCAGCGGTACGTTTCCCCTCATCGTAGCAGCTTCGAACACCTGTTGCCGACCAATAACGTTTTCTTGTCAGTAACGTACAAAAATTCCAACTAATATTGCCAGATCTCAGTTTCCAGTTTTGTTTACGTTACATGGTCCAATTTTCTGTAATGACAACTTTGCCCTCAAGCTAACCCACTTTTTTTTTTCAGTACTATTATAGATAGGTAATCAAAGATCAATTAAAATACTTCGACTCATACCAAATGCCTTGACTTTTAGATGGGTGGATCCAGAATTAGGAATTGACTCGTCAAATTGGGGAAAATTTCTATAAATATCATCCAGACTGTTGATCTCCATTAAATTTAATTATATTACATTCTATTTTTCTCTCTCCCATTCTCAACCACACAATTTTCAATAAAATAATATTACACGTAAATCAAAAAAATTTCCTTCTTTTTCAACCACTCATTTTTTTAAAAAATATTATTCCTCCCATTTTCATTTTCAGATAATGGGGGCAAAACGGGGCATTGTTAAATTGAAACAAAATAAAAGTTGAGTATCAAATTGAAATATATTAAATTTAGGTGACCAACATGAGAAAACCCTGTAAGTTGGGTGACCTTCAATAAATTTTTTTGGATCTAGGATTGAAAAGGTAATTGTACTTCGACCCATCATCAAAAAACACGTGGCGCGAAGCTTTGAATTGAAAATTTATAGCCAATGAACGTACGAATCGGTTCGCGACAAATCCGTATGGCTCACGTTAGGCATGAGCTACAAAGCAAGGCTAACATGATCCGCACTGACCGATATTAGTCCAGTGAATTCATATTCAGACGGTATGAACCTAAGCAAATGTGCTTGCTTATAATGGAAAACCTGAGACAAATGAACAGATTACTTACCGATTGGATTGACGTTGCCCCAGTAAGTTTCGACTTGTGGATGTTGCAGTGGATCGCCGTACACTTCACTGGTGCTCGTTAGCAAAAACCGCGCACCCACTCTCTTTGCCAAACCCAGCATGTTCAATGTCCCTACTACATTTGTCTTGTATAGAACACGAAATCAAGGATAAACTGATGATTAAACGCCATAATTTTGCGTGAAATAATAATAATAATAATAATAAATAAATAAGAGTTAAATTTGGGAAAATTAATAATCGTAGTGAAGGATATAATAGTCTTGACAGGGTTGTGCTTGTAATGAACAGGAGAGGCAGGGCAAGCGAGGTGATAGATCTGATCGACCTCCAATAGAAGTGGCTCAACGACGTCGTGTCGAATGAGTTCGAACCTAGGGTTTCCAAAATGATGCATGACGTTCTCTTTCCTTCCGGTGAAGAAATTATCAACCACGATCACGCTGTCGCCTCTGCTAATTAGACGGTCAACCAAATGGCTTCCAACAAACCCTGCCCCACCGGTCACCACGATTCTCAAACCCTTCCTTTTCAGGCCTAGAGGTATTTTTCCGCCTGAATTGAAGGACGACCCGATTCCGAACCCGGTGGGATGGCTGATGAGCCTTTGAGGCTGAGTCAACTCGGAGGAGAAAACCGAGTTGGAGACGGAAGCTGGGGTATGGGAGGAGGGGAGGAGGGTGAAGACGAGGGTGGCGATAGCAATACCAACGAAAACAAATACGAGTCGCTGCTCACGGAGCATGTACCGAACCGGACGAATCACACTCAACCATGGCTTTGGCGGCTTCGGTGAGTACGCCTCCGTCACCGTCGGTGACTCGTGCCCTCTGAATATCAACTCCGAAGCCATATATGTGCGTATAATTATAATCTGTATCTATAAATGTGTGCACTGATTCAAGAGATCAGATTTGAAGAAGAGAAAAAACGTTAAATCAATATGAGACTGTTTCTGTGTATGAAATGCCCGAATTGAAGAGATTAAAAACTGATGAATCTCACTGGAGATTTCAGGAATTTCATTTACCAGCGCGTGGGGGTGATGTCCGATAGACTGAACGTGTGAGTGCAGATTATATAGGTCCTTGGAATTGGGTGATATTACGTAACTGCCCTCTGATTGTTTCAAAAGTAAGCGGTTGCGCCTATATTAGGTACTTTAATTGAGGGTATTAATAAAGTGGTAATTTAGCCATAAATAAATTGGACATAAATAAACGTGGTTTAACACGGACTACTTGTTTTTCATCGTGTTTAGTCACAAGAATTTGATAGCACTGTACAATAATAATAATAATTTTTTATTTTTTTTATTTTGCTTTAGTATGCTATACTAGATAATGACTAAATTTATTGAGTTAAGCCACTCAATCCGCGGGAGTGATCACAAGGATGACCGTGCCCTCACATAGAATGAGTGGGTCTCGCGAGAATTAAAAGTCCCTACCATCATGTATGTGTGTGGGGTCATCCTCGAGATCACTCCCGTTATTCGTGTGACATAACTCAAATTTATTAGATGAATATCGCTCTTTATGGTGCATCTTCCGTACTTAAATTCGTAAGAAGAAAGGACAATTTTTCAATGCTTTAATTATTATTTAGGAGAGAGAGTTGAATTTTAAAATTGTAAAATGTGAAGATATCAAAATTTTATATGAAAAACTACTTAATTATGTGAGTTGCCTACAAAATATAGGACAATTTATCCAAGTTCAAACAGAAGATATCAAATGCACACTGAATAAAAATTTAAAAGAAATGAGCTAATCAATGTTTTTTCTCGAACGTGAAATCAAATTTGTTTGTTTGGTAGTTATAACGAGAATTGATTTTTTGATCGTTAGAGAGAAAAATTGGTCCCACATGTGAATGAAAAAGTAAAAAATGACGATTGAAATAGTGCCCGATTGGTAGCAATTTTTCATCACAAAAATTGATTTTTCACTATTTCAGTCGTCATTTTTACCTTCTTCACTCACATATGAAATCCACTTTTCTCTCAGATGGTCAATAAATTAATTCTCATAATCACTATTGAACAGATTCTAACAATGGGTATGTAAATAAACACCAAGACTACGCATAAAGCTTAACGATCAAGCATTAGCTATATTCAGGGATTTAATTGTTTATTAGGGATAAGTTTTGAAAAAAAATGTAGTGTGTAAAACAATTTAAGTGCCTATTATTTTACATTATAATTTTTTTCTCTTATTTTCAACTATAAAATTTTTCATAAAATAATATTACACGTAAATTGTAAATTTCTTCTTCTTCTTTTTTTTTTTTCGACAGCACATGCTCCAAAACAATACTATTCCAACAATTATAATAACAAATAATGGGACCAAAAAGGGGCTAAATTTTTTTCAACCATTTTGCTCGTTATTCTTTATTCATACAGGATATTGTTACTCTATTTCTTGCGGTAGGATCTGATTCGTTAACATTTATGTCTTGAATGGGGAATAAAGTGGAACACAAGCTGATCACTCTAGTTATGATTCCATCTTATTTTTCTGGATTGATTGTATTCTAATTGCTATTTCATTCGCAACACGCGATAATATTTTTACTGAGAAGTTTATTTTAATTTAAAATGAAAAAAATTAGATAGATTTTAGTTAATTGTAACTAAAACTGGATCAAAACTAGTTAATAGGTATATATCTAATATTAGTTAAATCTATTTATCAGTTTATCAAGTAAAATAGTAATGAAATATGTGAACGGTATTAAACAGTAATTATAAATGTATAATTGAAATTAATATTTAATTTTAACTTAGGGGCCGTTTGAGCTCCATTATTTGTAGATTATAATGAGATGAATAGTGTTTTTTTTGAAAAATGAATGGTTGAAAAGTTTTTTATTTATGTGTAATATTATTTTATTGAAGATTGTGTGGTTAAAAGTAGAAGAGAGAGAAATTTAATTTAATGTAATAAAAAATAATAGGCTCAAACGGGGGCTTAGCCCTTGTTAAATTCTATTTCATTTTTCTCTATCATATTTTCAATCACACAATCTTTCATAAAATAATATTACATGTAAATCGAAATTTTTTTTTCAACTATTCATTTTTCAAAAAAATATTACTCCACCCATTTTCATTTCAAGAAATGGGGACCAATTGGGGGCTTAGTTTATAAGCCAGAATATTAATGGTATC
>NW_019231564.1:53557-83813 GCF_002742605.1 Olea europaea var. sylvestris
AAAGAATCTCAAAAACCTGCACGAGAATGTAAGGTGTTGCTCATATGATTCTGCACTGCACCTGCGTCCTTGTTGGAATGCTGGGATTCAAGAATCTTCATAGGAAACAAAGATATTAAAACTTAATTATGCCGAGGCAGCATTTTCCTCGTGATCACCAAAGATTCGTTGCCGGAAGTCGGAAACCATCATCGGAAGACCCTTCCGTAGAGGTACTTTGGGTTCCCAACCGAGAAACTCCTTGGCCTTTGAGATGTCCGGCTTCCTCTTGTGAGGATCATCCTCTGTGTTGGGCCTGAATTCTATCTTAGCATCTGCATCAATGGTTTCCTGAACCACCTGTGTTTCAACAGAATAACAGGTGTGTTCAAGATGATCTTGAGAGACATGATTAAGGAAAGAGAAGTTGTGTCTAGTTCAGTGTACCTAAGAGTAGATAATGGAAAATGATTTTGGAGTCTCCTACGAGAAAAACTTGACCATTTGTGTTATAAAGCTAAAACCTTAATTTTTCATACTAGCTTCATCAACTGTCGAGGAGTATATTAACCTTTTAAATTCAATGTTTTAAGGTAAGGAAAGCAAAACAATTCTCCAACGCCCTTACGACCTAGTATGAGTTAAAACTACTCGACCATGATGTCTAAATGATAGTTTCCACTTCCCTGAAAAACTCTTCGCAAAAGAGTAGGTTGCCAAGTACGTGAAAAGCTGGCAGGAGTGTTTTTTTAACTAATATCGATGTCATAATTCTACACAACGTCAGGAAATAGAAGCATGGCATACCTGTGCAAGTTCAAGCATAGTGAATTCACCAGGGTTTCCAAGATTGAAAGGTCCTACATGTTCTCCTTCCATCAACCGCATCAGGCCCTCAACCTTTACAATCAAACACAAATTACAAGTAACTACTACAAGCCGTTTTATGTATAATAATTTATGAGCATTGTCGACAAGTTGAATCAGCAAATATATTAGCAAAATTTTAGAAGCGTAAAGTCCTCAATCAGAACAATAATAATGGTTTTCTACTACTCATTGTTTAGAGCTGCGAAATATATCAGGGCCAAGGGCAACTACCACCGAACAAGACAGTTTTCTTCAATTTTCTAGTTAATTTTCTTAAAATTACAAAGAAAAAACCTGTGCGTAACAGTCTTCCTTTACATCCCTATTTACTCAACATTAATAGGTCCAAGAACTTGAACGCAATAATATCACCACCCTCTCTCAAATTAAATAAATTCGTTCAATTCACAATGCAGTTGCATAATATAAGGAATTAAGAGGTTGATTAAGGCATAAATATGTTGAACATCGTAAGTGGGAAAAAGGAAAATAAAAATAAAAATAGAGAATAAATATTCACATTTGAAACTTCTTACCAAATCAGAAACATATTGAAAACTTCTTGTCTGCTTCCCATCACCATAAACTGTCAGTGGTTCCTTTCTCAAAGCCTAGAAACAACAAATTAAGTCTTAACTCGATACATTTAACATCAAATAAATTCTGTTTAAACGGATGATATAATCTCGATCTTCCAGGTTACTGTACAAGTCTAATTCTGTGAAATTAGAGTAGAAAAACGACTACATAAATACAATTATCTGAAATATGTACCTGAGCCACAAAGTTACTAACAACACGACCATCATCAATGCACATCCGAGGTCCATAGGTGTTAAAGATCCTAGCAATTCTCACCTGCGACAATAATGTTTTAAAACTCGCCACCGAAAATAATGCAATTCATACTATGATTATAGTTGAATTTTACCAGATATCAGAGATGGAAGAGCTATTTTGTCGCAAACATGAAAACCATTGTTTTTAACAAAATTTTGTACAAACAGGGCCAGTTTTCGAGATCATTTCTAAAAAATCGAAAGTGGCCTTCTTCCAAAAAGTCTTCAAAACATTCGCAAGGAGATACTAGCTAAATTGAGGTGGTCTTAGAATTTTGAACCAGCTCAATTTTTGTTCGATCCTCTGCCTGAGTCTGCCATAGTAACATATCACAACATCGTGGTTCACATTATTTTTATCAATTAGAATAATTTATGCTTGTGGCTTGGTTGGACTAAAATATGAAGTATTCAGGCTCAGGCTTTGTTCAGAAATGAGCGGATGATTATTGATTAGGAAGACAAAGATAGACAAAGGATTAGTAATATATATTTGGCATACAAATCTTCTTCAATATCAGACAGGAAGAAAATTTTTAACATTTTTTCCCCCCTTTTTAGTAATGTTCAATCTATCCCCCGTTTGGCCTCCATTTTTTCAAATTAAAATAGGTGGAATTATAATTTTTTGAAGAATGAGTAGTTGAAAAATAAGGAAAAGTTTTCGATTTACGTATAATATAATTTTATAAAAGATTGTTTGATTGAAAATATAAGAGAGAAAAATGAAATTTAATTTAATGGAGACCAAATGGGGCCTACACTGCCAAACATGTCAATAATGGAAAATTTATACAAGAACAAAATTTGGAGTCTGTTTGGTTTGAATTAAAATCTTATTTTAATCTAAATCAAAGTCAAACAATCAATATTAATTACATTTTTTATGAGTTTCACAACTTTTCAACCCCACATTTCAAAATTTTCTATTACAATTTACTAAAAAAATGTAATTTTAATTCCTACCAAACACCTTCTTGGTAACAAAATAGTACTCATTTAAGTAATAAAAAAAAAAAAGTGTCTTAATAACAATTTTTTTTTTAATAAAAATGAGAGAGAAAAAGAAAGAAAAGCATATTTAAACTGACCTCGACGCCAGCACCTCTGTGATAATCCATTGTCAACGTTTCAGCGGTACGTTTCCCCTCATCGTAGCAGCTTCGAACACCTGTTGCCGACCAATAACGTTTTCTTGTCAGTAACGTACAAAAATTCCAACTAATATTGCCAGATCTCAGTTTCCAGTTTTGTTTACGTTACATGGTCCAATTTTCTGTAATGACAACTTTGCCCTCAAGCTAACCCACTTTTTTTTCAGTACTATTATAGATAGGTAATCAAAGATCAATTAAAATACTTCGACTCATACCAAATGCCTTGACTTTTAGATGGGTGGATCCAGAATTAGGAATTGACTCGTCAAATTGGGGAAAATTTCTATAAATATCATCCAGACTGTTGATCTCCATTAAATTTAATTATATTACATTCTATTTTTCTCTCTCCCATTCTCAACCACACAATTTTCAATAAAATAATATTACACGTAAATCAAAAAAATTTCCTTCTTTTTCAACCACTCATTTTTTTTAAAAATATTATTCCTCCCATTTTCATTTTCAGATAATGGGGGCAAAACGGGGCATTGTTAAATTGAAACAAAATAAAAGTTGAGTATCAAATTGAAATATATTAAATTTAGGTGACCAACATGAGAAAACCCTGTAAGTTGGGTGACCTTCAATAAATTTTTTTGGATCTAGGATTGAAAAGGTAATTGTACTTCGACCCATCATCAAAAAACACGTGGCGCGAAGCTTTGAATTGAAAATTTATAGCCAATGAACGTACGAATCGGTTCGCGACAAATCCGTATGGCTCACGTTAGGCATGAGCTACAAAGCAAGGCTAACATGATCCGCACTGACCGATATTAGTCCAGTGAATTCATATTCAGACGGTATGAACCTAAGCAAATGTGCTTGCTTATAATGGAAAACCTGAGACAAATGAACAGATTACTTACCGATTGGATTGACGTTGCCCCAGTAAGTTTCGACTTGTGGATGTTGCAGTGGATCGCCGTACACTTCACTGGTGCTCGTTAGCAAAAACCGCGCACCCACTCTCTTTGCCAAACCCAGCATGTTCAATGTCCCTACTACATTTGTCTTGTATAGAACACGAAATCAAGGATAAACTGATGATTAAACGCCATAATTTTGCGTGAAATTATACAAATAATAATAATAAATAAAAAAGAGTTAAATTTGGGAAAATTAATAATCGTAGTGAAGGATATAATAGTCTTGACAGGGTTGTGCTTGTAATGAACAGGAGAGGCAGGGCAAGCGAGGGGATAGATCTGATCGACCTCCAATAGAAGTGGCTCAACGACGTCGTGTCGAATGAGTTCGAACCTAGGGTTTCCAAAATGATGCATGACGTTCTCTTTCCTTCCGGTGAAGAAATTATCAACCACGATCACGCTGTCGCCTCTGCTAATTAGACGGTCAACCAAATGGCTTCCAACAAACCCTGCCCCACCGGTCACCACGATTCTCAAACCCTTCCTTTTCAGGCCTAGAGGTATTTTTCCGCCTGAATTGAAGGACGACCCGATTCCGAACCCGGTGGGATGGCTGATGAGCCTTTGAGGCTGAGTCAACTCGGAGGAGAAAACCGAGTTGGAGACGGAAGCCGGGGTATGGGAGGAGGGGAGGAGGGTGAGGAAGAGGGTGGCGATAGCAATACCAACGAAAACAAATACGAGTCGCTGCTCGCGGAGCATGTACCGAACCGGACGAATCACACTCAACCATGGCTTTGGCGGCTTCGGTGAGTACGTCTCCGTCACCGTCGGTGACTCGTGCCCTCTGAATATCAACTCCGAAGCCATATATGTGCGTATAATTATAATCTGTATCGATAAATGTGTGCACTGATTCAAGAGATCAGATGTGAAGAAGAGAAAAAACGTTAAATCAATATGAGTCTGTTTCTGTGTATGAAATGCCCGAATTGAAGAGATTAAAAACTGATGAATCTCGCTGGAGATTTCAGGAATTTCATTTACCAGCGCGTGGGGGTGATGTCCGATAGACTGAACGTGTGAGTGCAGGTTTTATAGGTCCGTGGAATTGGGTGATATTACGTAACTGCCCTCTGATTGTTTCAAAAGTAAGCGGTTGCGCCTATATTAGGTACTTTAATTGAGGGTATTAATAAAGTGGTAATTTAGACATAAATAAATTGGACGTAAATAAACGTGGTTTAACACGGACTACTTGTTTTTCATCGTGTTTAGTTACATGAATTTGATAGCACTGTACAATAATAATAATAATTTTTTTTTTTATTGAGCTTTAGTATGTTATACTGGATATGACTAAATTTATTGAGTTAAGCCACTCAACCCGCGGGAGTGACCACAGGGATGATCGTGCCCTCACATGGAATGAGTGGATCCTGCGTAAATTAAAAGTCCCTAGCATCATGTATGTGTGTGCGGTCATCCTCGACATCACTCCTGTTATTCGTGTGACATAACCCAAATTTATTAGGTGAATATCGCTCTTTAATGTGCATCTTCCGTACTTAAATTCACAAGGAGAAAGGACAATTTTTCAATGCTTTAATTATTATTTAGGAGAGAGAGTTGAATTTTAAAATCGTAAAATGTGGAGATATCAAAATTTTATATGAAAAACTACTTAATTATGTGAGTTGCCTACAAAATTTAGGACAATTTATCCAAGTTCAAACGGAAGATATCAAATGCACACTGAATAAAAAATTAAAAGAAATGAGCTAATAAATGTTTTTTCTCGAATGTGAAATCAAATTTGTTTGTTTGGTAGTTATAACGAGAATTGATTTTTTGATCGTTAGAGAGAAAAATTGGTCCCACATGTGAATGAAAAAGTAAAAAATGACGATTGAAATAGTGCCCGATTGGTAGCAATTTTTCATCACAAAAATTGATTTTTCACTATTTCAGTCGTCATTTTTACCTTCTTCACTCACATATGAAATCCACTTTTCTCTCAGATGGTCAATAAATTAATTCTCATAATCACTATTGAACAGATTCTAACAATGGGTATGTAAATAAACACCAAGACTACGCATAAAGCTTAACGATCAAGCATTAGCTATATTCAGGGATTTAATTGTTTATTAGGGATAAGTTTTGAAAAAAAATGTAGTGTGTAAAACAATTTAAGTGCCTATTATTTTACATTATAATTTTTTTCTCTTATTTTCAACTATAAAATTTTTCATAAAATAATATTACACGTAAATTGTAAATTTCTTCTTCTTCTTTTTTTTTTTTCGACAGCACATGCTCCAAAACAATACTATTCCAACAATTATAATAACAAATAATGGGACCAAAAAGGGGCTAAATTTTTTTCAACCATTTTGCTCGTTATTCTTTATTCATACAGGATATTGTTACTCTATTTCTTGCGGTAGGATCTGATTCGTTAACATTTATGTCTTGAATGGGGAATAAAGTGGAACACAAGCTGATCACTCTAGTTATGATTCCATCTTATTTTTCTGGATTGATTGTATTCTAATTGCTATTTCATTCGCAACACGCGATAATATTTTTACCGAGAAGTTTATTTTAATTTAAAATGAAAAAAATTAGATAGATTTTAGTTAATTGTAACTAAAACTGGATCAAAACTAGTTAATAGGTATATATCTAATATTAGTTAAATCTATTCAGTTTATAAAGTAAAATAGTAATGAAATACGTGAACGGTATTAAGCAGTAATTATAAATGTATGATTGAAATTAATCTTTAATTTTAACTTAGCCCCCGTTAAATTCTATTTCATTTTTCTCTCTTATACTTTCAATCACACAATCTTTCATAAAATAATATTATATATAAATCGAAAATTTTCCTTTTTTTTTCAACTATTTATTTTTAAAAAAAATATTATTCCACTCATTTTCATTTCATGAAATGGTGAGAAGTTTATTTTAATTTAAAATGAAAAAAATTAGATAGATTTTAGTTAATTGTAACTAAAACTGGATCAAAACTAGTTAATAGGTATATATCTAATATTAGTTAAATCTATTTATCAGTTTATCAAGTAAAATAGTAATGAAATATGTGAACGGTATTAAACAGTAATTATAAATGTATAATTGAAATTAATATTTAATTTTAACTTAGGGGCCGTTTGAGCTCCATTATTTGTAGATTATAATGAGATGAATAGTGTTTTTTTTGAAAAATGAATGGTTGAAAAGTTTTTTATTTATGTGTAATATTATTTTATTGAAGATTGTGTGGTTAAAAGTAGAAGAGAGAGAAATTTAATTTAATGTAATAAAAAATAATAGGCTCAAACGGGGGCTTAGCCCTTGTTAAATTCTATTTCATTTTTCTCTATCATATTTTCAATCACACAATCTTTCATAAAATAATATTACATGTAAATCGAAATTTTTTTTTCAACTATTCATTTTTCAAAAAAATATTACTCCACCCATTTTCATTTCAAGAAATGGGGACCAATTGGGGGCTTAGTTTATAAGCCAGAATATTAATGGTATCGCAAAAAGGATGAAAATGGAAAATTGAAGGCCTAAATGTTACCCCCAAAAAAAAAAAAAAATATATATATATATATATATATATATATATATATATTTGTTATAGAAAAACTTTGACTAGTAGATTAACACAGATTTGGGGTTTCTAATCCCGCGATGGCACAGTTGTAATTTTCTTTAATCTCCAGGGGCTTAATTGTCTAATTAGTTCCTACCGTCTATTGAAGGATGGAAAGCTACTTAAAGGCAGTTTGGTGGATCTTTGAGTGATTTGAACGTTCATTTTCTCAAATAAAAAGTCAAATACCATAATTTTTAGATATTCAAAATTTCATAATTAGGGTAACTAAACAACGTGCTACCCAACTAATTTCAATCTCAGTAGTAACAACAATTGAAACGCGTTTGCCGGTGCTACCGCAAAATTAAATGAACAGTGTTGAGTGTACAGGTCCAATATTTACAGGGGTCTTACCGACACCTCGCAAGAGTGGGGTCGGTTTTTTTTTTTTTTTTTTCAACGGCATCGGGGCCTGCATGGGGCCGACCCCATGTGAGGGGTCGATAAGACCCCTGTACACAAGTAGTACTAAACGAGACTAGACTTGTGACTAGCAAATATTAATGAAAAGCTTAAGTAAATGTTATGTATTGGACGAGATTGATGAGAATGGCAAACGAATATTTTATAATTTTTTATTTATTAATCATATTCGATTAAGCATTGGATTTTGAGGTCTCGCGTTAAAAGATTAAAGTCTAATACCTAATATATTGATTATAATTTTCATATTGAAGTGATACAATATTTTTCAAATATCGACTAGGAGGGATTGATGCTTTTTCAACTTTGATTATAAATTGAGCACTGTAGTTCCATTTTAAAGAATTATCTTATTAAGAAAAGTAGTCTTCAAGCTCGTTAATTATCATTTCTTGTTTAAGGTATGTAGTATATTAAAATTTTCCAAATAAAATATAGATAGTAATTCATTTGACAATACAATCGTGAAATCTAACTATTTATTTGAGATTCAAACTAATCGAATTATTTATTTAAATTTTTCGGACTCTAATATCAAATTAAATCACGGAGTTCTATCTATTTAAAATATCGGCATTATTAAGAGGAGTAAATTTTTAATTTTTTATATGTTGATTATTATTCTCATATCTAAAAATTAAGTTTGAATGCATGCTTAATATTAGATAAAATTGAAAAGTAACATGGAAAAACATTTCCTATCCTCCCCTCTTTAATCAAATTCAGTTACATTTAATTTGACATATTTATTATAGAGAAAAAATGTATAAAATTCTACGGTTGAATTGTGAATAATAAACAGGTTGCACATGGAAACGGTAATTGAAAATTAAAGAAGCCTAAAAAAATGGTTACTACTGAAACAAGTTCCAGTGTTGAAAAATAATTATATAATGCATTTTCTTAACTGATTTTGGTCGTTTTAGTAAATTATTGAGTGATTAAGTGGTTTGAAAGTTTAAGTTATTACATTTATATTTTAAACATAACGTATTATTTTTGTAGAAAAGAACTTTATACTCAGTCAGACATCATTCTTCATCCTGTCATGTGTCGCTTCATGAAGTAAATGAAAAATTATACCGTGTAAAACTATATGCTATTCAAAAATGTGTGTGGTTTTTTTTTTTTTTTTTTAAATGTAACATCATTATTTGTACGATAAGTTTTAACACATTTTTCTTGGCAGACAAACTCTTCCCTTATATAGTAATTTAGATATTACACTTTTAAATTGAATGAAAAGTCCATTATAGAAATAGTGTATGATGTGTTTGGCTAAGCAATCGGAAAGGAGTAATTTTTGTGGGACTTCTCTCGAACAACTTACCAAGACGATTCGTTCATTTTCGGGAACGTCACTGAAGCTACCTCTAGACTAAGAAGTAAAAGATTCGTTCAAATAGCAACACAATGAATTTCTCCAAGGAAAATACTAGATAGGAAGGAGGTTAATTCCCGATCCAAATCATCCTTGAACGCTATTTTTTTTTTAGCTATCATTGTCCTTACTATTTTCTGCATATCTAACGCAACTGACAGAGTTCATAATCTCTTACTATTTTTTCTAGCTATCACTGTCCTACTTATCTAACTCGAGAGAAAAGCTACGACATGCAATCCAACAATGAGTTGAAATGGTTTTCGCCCATACCTTGCAGGTTATCCATTCAATATGATACGATGGAAACACTTGATATATGATCTTTAAGCATCACAATCATAAGCAATATAAAACTTCTGTTCTATTTTTATAACGATATTATCATGTGACGTAAATGATTGAGACCTCTCAACAATTAATAATATATGATACCTTATATAAGTTAACTATTAACTAAATAACTCTTTGTGCAAAAATTGAAAACTCGTGTCCATAATCTCCATTACTTAATTTGGTTGCCACTAAATTAAGTTGTAGATATGTACTTCCACTCACTATATTTTACCCAAACTTTATCTTTATCATCACATTGAAATTATGCCACAAACTTGAGGCTAAACTCAGACGAATTAATTATTCTGATTGACTGGCATTAGTTATAATTAATTCTTCATATTTGCTTTTCCAATAATGACATCTTCCCAGTTAAATATATATATATATATATATATATATATATATATATTTGTTATAGAAAAACTTTGACTAGTAGATTAACACAGATTTGGGGTTTCTAATCCCGCGATGGCACAGTTGTAATTTTCTTTAATCTCCAGGGGCTTAATTGTCTAATTAGTTGCTACCGTCCATTGAAGGATGGAAAGCTACTTAAAGGCAGTTTGGTGGATCTTTGAGTGATTTGAACGTTCATTTTCTCAAATAAAAAGTCAAATACCATAATTTTTAGATATTCAAAATTTCATAATTAGGGTAACTAAACAACGTGCAACCCAACTAATTTCAATCTCAGTAGTAACAACAATTGAAACGCGTTGGCCGGTGCTACCGCAAAATAAAATGAACAGTGCTGAGTGTACAAGTCCAACATTTACAGGGGTTTTACCGACACCTCGCAAGAGTGGGGCTGATTTTATTTTTATTTTTTTTAATGGCATCGGGGCCTACGTGGGGCCGAACCCATGTGAGGGGTCGATAAGACCCCTGTACACAAGTAGTACTAAATGAGACTAGACATATGACTAGCAAATATTTATGAAAAGCTTAAGTAAATGTTATGTATTGGACGAGATTGATGAGAATGGCAAACGAATATTTTATAATTTTTTATTTATTAATCATATTCGATTAAGCATTGGGTTTTGAGGTCTCGCGTTAAAAGATTAAAGTCTAATGCCTAATATATTGATTATAATTTTCATATTGAAGTGATACAATAATTTTCATATATCGACTAGGAGGGATTGATGATTTTTCAACTTTGATTATAAATTGAGCACTGTAGTTCCATTTTAAAGAATTATCTTATTAAGAAAAGTAGTCTTCAAACTCGTTAATTATCATTTCATGTTTAAGGTATGTAGTATATTAAAATTTTCCAAATAAAATATAGACCGTTATTCATTTGACAGTACAATCGTGAAATCTAACTATTTATTTGAGATTCAAACTAATTGAATTATTTATTTAAATTTTTCGGACTCTAATATCAAATTAAATCATGGAGTTCTATCTATTTAAAATATCGGCATTATTAAGACGAGTAAATTTTTAATTTTTTATATGTTGATTATTATTTTCATATCTAAAAATTAAGTTTGAATGCATGCTTAATATTAGATTAAATTGAAAAGTAACATGGAAAAACATTTCCTATCTTCCCCTCTTTAATCAAATTCAGTTACATGTAATTTGACATATTTATTATAAAGAAAAAATGTATAAAAGTCTACGGTTGAATTGTGAATAATAAACAGGTTGCTCATGGGAACGGTAATTGTAAATTAAAGAAGCCTAAAAAAAAGGTTACTACTAAAACAAGTTCCAGTATTGAAAAATAATTATATAATGCATTTTCTTCACTCATTTTGGTCGTTTTAGTAAATTATTGGTGATTACGTGGTTTGAAAGTTTAAGTTATTACATTTATATTTTAAAAATAACGTATTATTTTTGTAGAAAAGAACTTTATGCTCAGTTAGACGTCATTCCTCGTTACGAATTTGGACGATTCAAATAATAATAATAATAATAATAATAATAATAATAATAATAATAATAATAATAAAATTGTAGACATCATTTTTCATCCTGTCATGTGTCGTTTCATGAAGTAAATGAAAAATTATACTGTGTAAAACTATATGCTATTCAAAAATGTTATTTTTTATGTAACATCATTATTTGTACGGTAAGTTTTAACACATTTTTCTTGGCAGACAAACTCTTCCCTTACATAGTAATTTAGATATTACACTTTTAAATTGAATGAAAAGTCCATTATAGAAATAATGTATGATATGTTTGGCTAAGCAATTGGAAAGGAGTAATTTTTGTGGGACTTCACTCGAACAACTTACCAAGACGGTTCGTTCATTTTTTGGGAATACTCCATCACTGAAGCCACCTCTAGACTTAGTAGAAGATTCATTCAATCAAATAGCAACACAGTGAATTTCTCCAAAGAAAAGACTAGGTAGGAAGTGTTGGGAATTGATTTAAACATGCACAGCGGAATTTAACAAACTTCAATTCCCATTCAGGATTCAGCTTTGTATTTATATAGTTTTAACACATTTTTCTTGGCAGACAAACTCTTCCCTTATATAGTAATTTAGATATTACACTTTTAAATTGAATGAAAAGTCCATTATAGAAATAGTGTATGATGTGTTTGGCTAAGCAATCGGAAAGGAGTAATTTTTGTGGGACTTCTCTCGAACAACTTACCAAGACGATTCGTTCATTTTCGGGAACGTCACTGAAGCTACCTCTAGACTAAGAAGTAAAAGATTCGTTCAAATAGCAACACAATGAATTTCTCCAAGGAAAATACTAGATAGGAAGGAGGTTAATTCCCGATCCAAATCATCCTTGAACGCTATTTTTTTTTTAGCTATCATTGTCCTTACTATTTTCTGCATATCTAACGCAACTGACAGAGTTCATAATCTCTTACTATTTTTTCTAGCTATCACTGTCCTACTTATCTAACTCGAGAGAAAAGCTACGACATGCAATCCAACAATGAGTTGAAATGGTTTTCGCCCATACCTTGCAGGTTATCCATTCAATATGATACGATGGAAACACTTGATATATGATCTTTAAGCATCACAATCATAAGCAATATAAAACTTCTGTTCTATTTTTATAACGATATTATCATGTGACGTAAATGATTGAGACCTCTCAACAATTAATAATATATGATACCTTATATAAGTTAACTATTAACTAAATAACTCTTTGTGCAAAAATTGAAAACTCGTGTCCATAATCTCCATTACTTAATTTGGTTGCCACTAAATTAAGTTGTAGATATGTACTTCCACTCACTATATTTTACCCAAACTTTATCTTTATCATCACATTGAAATTATGCCACAAACTTGAGGCTAAACTCAGACGAATTAATTATTCTGATTGACTGGCATTAGTTATAATTAATTCTTCATATTTGCTTTTCCAATAATGACATCTTCCCAGTTATCATTCAAACAAAAGAAGAAAGGAAGGCCTTATGAAACCAAATTAATGATGACATTAATGGTTAAAAGACAATGTCGAAAGGGTTATGAAATTGTAGTGTTGAAACAAGTGGCTTTCATCTCCAGTTTGGCTTGGGTTTTTGCTTTTGTTGGTCGCTTTCTTGTCCCAATATCTCGTCATAATTGGATAATTACGATATATTGTAGAAGTAAAATCGCGTTATTAAGATTGTACGTTGTTAGAAATTTTCCTATAAAAACATTAGCAGCTCGTAAACAATGTTGTGAAGGTTTATATACCTTTTTAGTATAATATACGCCATCTTTGAGCATGTTTGCTTAAACGATGGAGCATTAAGTTTGCTACATTGTGCATTACATGTCCCGCCCAACATACTACACATCTGTTGTGTTATTATTTTATGTTGAACTACAAGGTGCAGTTTGATAAATAATCGGTATATCTCTTCTAGTTACCATGAAAAATAGTGCAACAAAACATGGAACGCGTTCCTTACTGAGGGTCACATTCTTCGAAGGCCTACTTGAGATAGAAAATTTATCTAACACCAAATAAATTCGATGGTGGTAAGATGGTTGGTGAAAATGTTGCATAAAATATTATCATTTATCATTTAAACAATCCAATTGTTCCTTTAATTTCAGTATTCATAAGAAATATATTTTATGCACATAAATGTTTTATGAAATAGATAGAATAATAACTCATACATTAACAGTAGTTTAAAAAAAATGCCACCAAAAAAAAAAAAAAAAAAAAAGGCTACTACCAGAGAATTACAAAAAGTTAAGTTACCCAGTCAGGCTAAAAGGCTTTCCAACCGCACATGAAACCTTGTAACTTTTTCGATGATGTTCCGGCATGCTTTAATTAAAAACACATTTTTGGCAACAAAATCCTTGACTCTGTCAAAAAAAGCACGCCCAAAACATGATCTAATTTGCGTCAGTCGACAACTTAGGAAACTTGGGGGTACCATACACAGCAATATTCTTTCCACCATAAAAACTATTTTCTGATTAAATGCGGCATACAAAGTTTGCAATTCAAAATTTTTTCACTTTGGGAATCTCCAACGGTGCACCAAATTGGTTGGTGCAAAAATTCACTCCAACCATACATTAAAACTCTATATACCAATTTGGTGCAATGAATGATGGTGCAACACTAATCATTTCGTGTGATTCTTAAAGAGTTTTCATAATTTATATTTTGCCCTTCATTTTGGATTACAATAAGCCCCTATTTGGTGAGGATTAAAATCGCTTGGCCAGACCATATCATGGCAATCATGTCGCAATTTTACCTCTCAGTGGATTGACGGGTCTTGATCCCTTTGCGTCACACAAGAACGCTCTTCACCTCTTGGTGGCAGTTATAGGGAGAGGAAGGGTCAAAATAAAACCAAGAAAATTTATCTGGTGATAATAGCAAGATGATGCAAACATTGATAACCTACAATAATCACAAAAACATTTCAAATAGCAGGATGATTTTACATAAAGCAACACACATGATAAAGGGAATAAAAATGAAAATCATAGGATCAACCAGAGTCATAACAAAGGCCAGATTACAGTGCTTGTGTATTATAATTTATTTATTTATTGCCATTGTTTTCTCTCCTCACATTGTCTTCTTAAGAATCTCTTCGGAAGGGATTTCAACTGTAGCTCTCACGTGCTCTTTACCCGCACATGAAAATGTAATTGTCATCATTATAAGTTGAACAGTTATACTGTTCACATAACCAATGTGAAATGTAGTCATAAACATGACAAGCTAATAATACAGCTATAGTATTCACATAAACAATATTGCCCACTAGGATGTGCCTTCGCATTTCATAGTTTTAAGAAATTGAAATAGCATATCCAGATGAACCAAGTTGACGAACCTTTAGAATCCGTATTTGTTCTCTCACTTAGCCTACAAATAAAATGGATCCATCTGACGAGATTAATCAATTCGCCGGAAACCATGATATAGTGCTGGAATGAGGCAGTATCGAAGCAGGCAAAACAGTAAGGCATCTATTGATTGTCTTCACTTCACACAACTCAAGCCGAAACCATGGGAGTGGTGCAAAGCAATCAATCACTATGCATAAGTGATTTAGTCCAGGCACTCTACTCCAAATTGAAATGCTTGTTCACAATAAAATGTAAGTATACCGCGTGAACTTTTTTTTGGCCACTTCATTCGATTCATTGATGATTCTACACATACACTTAGCAACCATAGCAAGCGCTGTTAGTTTGGATTTTACCTTTCCCTTCTAATAAATAGATTATAGACTATTAAAGTCGTGTCCTATGTATAGGGGCCTCTTTAAGTCTACGAAAACCATGCCCTGACAACAAGTGTCATCATTCCCTTGGTCCATCCTCAATGAGTGCCACCAAGATATCCATCTAGTTGAAACCGAAATTTAAAATTTGGGTCATTATTCGGATCATTTATTTCTAAGAGGGAAATGAAAAGTAAATCTGGAGATATTCCTCTTAGTGTTCCTCTCCTTTATTTTCTTCATAGTTCGCAAATATTAGATGACAGGTGAAAAAATCAGGACCAAAAAGTTCATCGTTGAGAAGGATAGGGAAGTAACATGTTGGTTTTAAAATCCTTGTGTACATGAAATATGTAAGCTCATTTCCATTATAGTTTTCTTTGCAAATCAATAGATGTCAAACTCCATTGAGGCAAATAAACCACCAAGAATGGTTTTAATTCAATGATCCCCCCAAGTTCCTTTCGGTCTATTAACTGACATCATATTCAAAGCAAGTCTCTCATGATTCCATTATCCAATTCCATCCCTTCTTGCTTAGATGGGTGAAAACTTTGTAGACAGTTTGGTGCAGCTCATATGTATAATGGTAATCCTTTGTGATAATTTCAGTAATTCACTGTGAATCAGATATAATTTAACAACCCTTTCTTTCATTTTGATTTCAATGATTTTCCATATCAATATAGTTACTGCATTCAACCAGTCTCTTAGGGGCATTTTACAGAACTAGAAGAGTAGGTAAGTCAATATCTCAGCCCACATCAAAATGCTTATGGAAGAATTACACATAAATTTAAACATTTAAATCTACTGTGGACCTAAACACAAAGTAAAGCAGCAACGCTAAGCACAGTTCAAGAATCTAAATCCGGTACTCTTATGGATCAACAATAGAAGACGGTACTCTAATTACGGAAAAACAACAATAACACGAAATAGAAGACGAAAAGTAATTGAAAACACTCAATTTAGAGTGGTTCACACTCAATACTAGATTTAGATCCATTTGTCCATGTAAAGATTACAGTACGCTTCTACTATCAAGTCTCTCTTTTTTTCTCGACCAAGAAAAAGGGCAACCTAACAAGAAAATATTAGGTTGATCCGGGGTTGCTAGAAAGGTAAATAGTATAATTAGGTTTTGTGCATCCAACATGGACAATACAACAAACAAGTGGCGTGCATATTGATGAATAGTAACAACAAATACAAAAACATTGGAAAAATAAGCAAAACTCAAGGGAAAAGAGTTGAGATGACTCAGAAATGAGAAAGGATTAGTAATACCGTGACCACCACGTTCATTGGGCTTAGCCTGGACGATCATAGTGGAGATGATTTGGGAGGCCTCACGAGCCTCTTCAAGTAGCCACTGTAGGTCGGCGGGGGAAGTCACGTGACGGTTCTCTTCGAATTTCTTCCTGACCTCGGCTGTGCACCCCAGGAGCATGGGAGTATCGCCAGCAAACGTTTGCCGAGTGGCTCTCAGCACCGCTCTGTACGCACCAAGTACTTCGTTCGCCATTTTTTCTCTGCTGATTTTTATGCCACAATAAAATTACAGTTATATTCCTAATTCAATAAAAAAAAATTTGAAAACTAAGAATTTACTATTGTGGCGTAGTTATCACTAATAATTAATCCTCATTTTTTCAACCTTTTCCTCATTATTTTACAACCATTGTAAATGGAAGACCGGAGAAGAACACTAGGCCATATATGAGGGGCAAAATCTCCCTCCCTTCATTCTAGTGGTAAAAATACTTGAACATTGGAGACGAGGACAACCACGACTACCGTCATAAACAAGCACAGACAGAACAGGCGAACAGCAGCAAATCGTGCAGCTTTACTCTCAATAATTTGCATATCTAACCAAATCTAAAGAACCACCTCGTTTCTTTTCTACATTGGAGTACCAAAATATCTACTATTGCAGAAACAATAAATCTCAAATCGAAGGATGAAGCTAGGGGTATAGAAGAAATGTCACAAAACCTCTACAGAATTTTTAAAACTGGTCACGTGTCTAGGGCCGGTCCAATTTCCGGGACCTGACGCGAACTTTGTAAATTAAGCTCCCTAAAGTCAACGTAAATATAAAATTCAACAGTATATTATGTAACCAAACGTTAACTTAAAACTAAATAATAAAACAACAAACAAAATATATTATAAAAAATTTTATATTATAAAATAACAAAACAAAAAATGTTTCAAACGATCGGTTAAACAATCTCAATCATAAAAGATAATTACAAAATATCTCACACTTTTAGGCATACACATATATTTTGTCTTTCACTTCTTTCATCTACTCATACTCAAAATGGAGAGGCTATACACATGCATATATATGGTGAGCTATTGTCGATGCCGGTGGAAGATTTCTCTACACAATTCTAGCAAATCGGTGCCGGTGGATGCAAATAATTCTTACCAATTTGGATTATTCTAGACTTCTTCTAGATTATGAAGCAATTTTGGAGGCAAAATCTGTTGCTGTAGAATCCATAATTGAAGGTAACCAAAAATGGATGAAGCACCTCAAACAACCCGTAATCCTGGCTCCACCCCTACTTCAAAGATTATGTCATGTAAGAGGCCAGCTATGATTCATCCCATATACACAAAATCCCTTGGTCAACTACAAAAATTGAAACTTAGGGGACCAGAGTACTTGTCCTGTTGTCCATGTAAAAGGTAGAGGACCTTATTTTTTCTTCTTCCAACTTACCAGGCAAAAGCAAAAAGATCAAGTAAGAAATTGTATAATCCAAACATTATAATCATAGTTTGCATAGATTCATAGTGAAGGAACAAGTAAGAATCTCAAAATCAAACCCAACAAAAAAATTAGAAAACCCATTGAATCTAATGCCAATTCTCATGTAAAATTGATGAAAAAGACTGATAAGGGCACCTGTGGAATCCATCTCTGGTGGCTTTCTCAAAGGAGATTTCATCAGTGGGTGCAGCCATCCAAGCGAAGTCTCTGGCCATTCACAATTCACAGAACAAAATAAAATCAATTCACAGAACAAAATTCATTTATTTATTCTGGCCATTCACAATTCACAGAACAAAATCAATACAGCAGAAATCATAGAACATTCAACACTCAGTCAACACAGAACAAGAACAACAACAAAAAGAGAGAGAGAGAAAGGCGCTCACTTCACAATCAGCTTCTGAGACCAGAGATTTGGAAGCTAGTAACGACGGCGGCAACTCCTCGCCCTCACCCGTCGCCTATCGACATCAAGAGCTAGTAGCAAACTTCGCTTTGCAATTCATTGTTCGGCATTCGCACAAATCGCTTGGAAGGGTTTCAGGTTTTGAATTCAACGAGAAATGGCTTTGGTGTCTTGGACCATTTTCTGGGTATTGGTTTAGGTGTTTGTAATCACTAATCATTAATCAATATGACATATACAATTTGGGCTAATATTTAAAAAAAAAAAAAAAAGAGAGAGAGGCCCTCAGGCCCATATCAATTGTTACTAACCAAAATAAGGCAAACAGAAACAAGAAAATAAAACTCAGAAACCTAGATTCTTACAGCGTTTCATCTTCCTCAGCTTCTTTTCCTCTTTCCGATTGCAACTGCAACACCCAGCGAGCGACGACAATGGTGAATCCGGTGGATCCAGGTCAGGTGCTGGCAAGGGAGAGGAAAATGATTTCTCCTTCCAATTATTTTAATTAATTGCAAAAAGAAAAATGAAAAAGAAAAAATGGAAAATAGTGAAGTGAGGCCCCCTTCTATTTTAGCCTGAGGCGCATGCCTCATCTGCCTCGCCTCAGGACCGGCTTTGCACGTGTCAATGTGTGGATGAAAAGAAAAGGAAATGGCGGCTAACAGAAAAGGCTAGAACTGTTGGCTTGGAGAGAATTATATAATAAATTCATCAAATTACTTATGACTTTTGTCTTCATTTTCGGACTCATTACGAGATATCAAACGAAGTCGAAATATTAAATTCTTAATATCATTTTGAAGTACTCACGGCCTAGTATTTCACATAGTTAATGATGCGTGAAACGGCCAATCGTAGAAAATGTTACGACACGTCAAAGTAGGCTGTTCCAAACTAAAATTCCGAGAATTTCAATAACAAGCTAACTTAAAATTTTTTTTTTACGATTGTACGCTAGTCGAATGCATAAATTTTATATATCTTCTTGATGCTCATTTCGAGAACTATATTATAGACACATCGAATGATATAAATGAATATCGAAAATAGTTAAACGTACGTCAAATGTGTGTGTCAAAAAAACGTATAACTCGTCCTTTTTTTAAAAAAAATCAATTATTTTATTAATGCTTATTATTTTTGCTCGACAAATTTCTTAATATAATTTACATCATTTTATTAGCAAATTTTATATATGGTATGACTTCAATTTTTTTTTGGACGTATTTTAAGCACGGTTTTTTTCTGGCCCAAGTGTATCTTGTCTTTACCACGAATCATTTTCCTTGGTTAACAATAATTGTTATTTTGCCAATATCTACGATTCATTAATTTTTTTTTCTTCCACGTAGAGGAAATAGGGTAATTCGATGGTATACTATATGTATATCATAGACGAAGAACTACGAGATCACCCCTTGTCCAAAAAAAAATAATAATAATAATTTTAAGTCGTACCATATATAAAATTTGCTAATAAAATGATGTACATTATACTGAAAAATTTGTCGAGCAAAAATAATAAACATTAATAAAATAATTAATTTTTTTTTTTTTAAAAGGATGAGTTATACATTTTTTTGACACATACATTTGACGTACGTTTAACTATTTTCGATATTCATTTATATCATTCGATGTGTCTATGATATAGTTCTCGAAATTAGCACCAAGAAGATACAGAAGATTTATGAATTCGACTAGTGTACAATCGTAAAAAAAAATTTAAAGTTAGCTTGTTATCGAAATTCTCGAAATATCAGTTTGGAACGGCCTACTTTGACGCGTCGTAACATTTTCTACGGTTGGCCGTTTCGCGCTTCATTAACTATGTGAAATATTAGGCCGTGAGTACTTCAAAATAATATTAAGAATTTAATATTTTGACTTCGTTTGATATTTCGTAATGAGTCCGAAAATGAAGACAAAAGTCATAAGTAATTTGATGAATTTATCATATAATTCCCTCCAAGCCAACAGTTCTGGCCTTTTCCGTCAGCCGCCATATCATTTTCCTTTCATCTACACATTGACACGTGACCAACTTTAAAAATTCTGTAGAGGTTCTGTAAGATTTCTTCTGTAAGTCTAGCTTAATCCAATCTGAAAACTATTTTCATAGCATCAAGACACGGTTAGTTACATACATTTACTATTCCAGGAAACAGTAAAACTATTTTCATAGCTCAAAATCAAATAAATGAAAATATATCTATATTCATTCAAAGTAACACTTGTCCACTGAATTTATCCTTCAGGCTAATTATTGCTACATGCATAGAGTTCGTATTTTCAACTTTTAATGTAGGGATAGCAAAAAATCTGTCAAACTCGATACTCGTGAGGTCTCATCCTGAACGGGACGGGATTACTCCCGTAATAGGGTATTCGGGTCAAGTTTGGGTCGGAGAATTTCGAGCCCAAGACATCTACGGGTAACACCCGCCCCGCCCCGTCCAATCTCTTTTAATTTTTTTAAAAAATGAATTCAATATTTTAAATAAAAAGTTCTGTGAAATTTCATTAATCTTAATAAAAGACGACAACTAAATTTATTTAAGAAACATAATAAACAATAAAAACTTTAGTTTACCAAATATATTCGAATAATTTAACTTTTAAAAATAATTAAATTAATTAAAATTTGAATAACTATATTATTGTTTCGCTTTAATGAATATGGACAATAAAATGAATTATCAAAAACTAAAAAAATGGTACATAAACGGAGCAATGCCCCCGCCCCACCTTGCCTCAAACGGGGTAATGGGGCATAGGCGAGAGAACCCGCCTAATTGTCATCCCTATTTTAGCCCCCGTTTGGCCCTTATATTTTTTCAAATTTTAATGGTTGGAATATTATTTTTTTTGAAAAATGTGTGGTTGAAAAAGAATGAAATTTTTTTGATTTGCGTGTAATATTATTTTATGGAAGATTGTATGGTTGAAAATAAGAGAGAGGGGGCTTAGTGTTAGAATAATTGGAAATGATTTTTCGTACCACTGTGGAAGAAAAAGCAGTCGAAAAGTTATAAGCAATGAGATGTTGAGGAAAAAGAAAACTAAAAATTAGGTTTTTGTTGTAAATGGAAAGTCTATTAAAGTTTATTGGTGAATGACATTTGTACCCCTATAGCCCTAGAAATTATTACCATTGTATCCCTGATTCTTACCTATAAATATAGGGCTTTGATTTTCAATAATACACACAAAAAGTTTATTGAGTTTTCTCTGTTCTATTTTCCTCTCATTTTATAACACGTTATCAGCACGAAACTCTTAGAAGGTAGTAATTTTTTTTCATAATCATTTATCACGTATATCAAAATTAATTTGATAATACGTGAATTTTACATATACATATGTTGAATCTGCAATACGTGATCTCATATTTCTCGATCATTATGTTTTCTTTGTACTTATCTTTGAATTAATTAATGTTTTTTCCTTTACATCAATCCACGTGCATTTTTATGGAGATATATTTATGTTAAATCAATTGATATGCATTAATTCATGTTCCTATACCCTCCTTATATTTAGATTAGCCCTTTACGTTCTACACATACTTATAATTTTTTTTGTTTGATTGGTCAATGTTCTTTGTAAGCAAGCTTCAATTTCAGATCTCTATTTTGGCTGATTCCATATATATATAATATACAATTAACAAATAACTGTATCCAACTCATCTTTTCTCTTAAATCCATTGGTTTCTACAAATTTCATGCCTTAATTGGTTAATACTAATTCAATTCTTTTAATTGCACATAATTAGAATTTCGTGCCATAATATGTGAATAGGTTTCTACATGTCACCAAATTTTTTTTTTTTTTTGTGTTTCACTCGACTCACGTTATTAATTCAAAATAATATTTTACATGTGTTTGTATATTAATTAATGGTGAGTAATTGAATGTATTATCATTTTTTTATGTTTAGTTATGAAACATTACATTAAATTTATTTTTAGTTGTTGTTGCTCTTGAAGTAGCACAACATTATAATTAATATTCCGGAAGAATATTAATCATAAATCTATTCGTTGTTGCTCCAAAAGTAGCACAACATTATAAGAATATTTTTTGCTCCTGAAGAGCATAAATTATAGCTCTCAATATTTCAGAAGAATATTGACATATTGCACCTGAAGAAATAATAGCAAAATATAATGTGCTCCAGAAGTAGCATATGTTTCGAAGAACATATTATTTCAAATTAGTGTTTATCCCTAGAGAAAAACACGTAACTTAAAGTCATGTTGATATTGACTATTTGATAAATATGTGATGATTAATCATATTCTTCGAAACTAATTGTATTTTTTTATTGTGTAGTTAAACAAATGACAAACATTACGAAACTTGAGTTTGCTGCACTTGATATATCTGGTAAAAATTATCTGTCATGGATATTGGATGCTGATATCCATCTCGTCCTAAAGGGTTTGGGAGAGACAATAAAAGAAAGAAACAATGAATCCCTGCAGGATCGTGCAAAAGCACTCATTTTCCTCCGTCACCATCTTCACGATGGATTAAAAATTGAATATCTCACCGAGAAAGATCCACAAGTTCTTTGGAAAAAGTTAACTGAAAAATTTGATCATTAGAGGACTATAGTCCTCCCCAAAGCCCGTTATGAGTGGATGCACCTTCGTTTGCAAGACTTTAAAACGGTTAGTGAGGACAATTCTGAATTGTTCAGAATATGTTCAAAGTTGACTTTGTATGGAGAAAAAATCACAAATGAAGATATGTTGGAAAAAACTTTCTCCGCCTTTCATGCCTCGAATGTGCTCCTGCACCAGCAATATCGTGAGCGTGGCTTCAAAAAGTACTCAAAACTTATATCTTACATACTAGTTGCTGAACAAAATAATGAATTGTTGATGAAAAATCATGGATTACGTCCAACTGGTTCTGTACCATTGCCTGAAGCAAATGGTACTACATTGTCTGAAACAAATACAATATCAAGACAAGGACGTGGTCGCGCACGTGGACGTGGACGTGGACACGGACGTGTACGTGGAATAAATTATGGAAGAGATAATCAACAAAGTTATCAATAACAAGGCAATAAATTCAAAAGGCACAAAGCAAACGAGAGTGGCAAATCTAAAAAGGAGCATGAAGAAAGTTGTTTCAGATGTGAAATGAAAGGGCATTGGGCACGTACGTGTCGTACCTCAAAACATCTTGTGGATCTCTACCAGAGATCAATCAAGGGAAAAGAAAAATTGGAGACTAATTTTGCTGATTATGATGGTTCAATTGATGTGACTCATTTGGATGTCTCCGATTTCTTTACTGATCCAAATGGAAATATTGACCATTTGGTTAGGGGTGGTGTGATAGAAGATATAGATTAATTTACTAGTATTTCTTTTATTTAAAAAAAAAATTCAATCTAAAATATGTTTTTACTTTTCCGCACAAAAAAAATAAAAAAATAAAACTCCATTTTGCATCGTTTATTTCATGATATTAAGTAATATTTACTTCTTTAAATCTAAATTCAAGTTTTTTTTTTTTAAATTTTGTTTATTTTGTTATATTTATAGATTCATGATGGATAGTCAAGACAGTTGCTTAATTGATAGTGCAAGTACACATACTATTTTTCAAGACAAAAAATACTTTTTGGACTTAATATTAGCTGAAAATAATGTTAACACGATATCGGGTGCGTCGAATATCGTTGAAGGCTCTGGAAGAACTTGTATTATTTTACCAAATAATACAAAATTATCTATTGACGATGCACTTTATTCTAGCAAATCCAGAAGAAATTTGCTTAGTTTTAAAGATATTCGTTGCAATGAATATTACATTGAGACGATGCAAGAAAATAATGTTTGAAAAACCTAACGTTCGACCCAACTAACACCTAGAGGGGGGGTGAATAGGTGTTCATGCGGAATTAAAAAAACTTATCAATTAATTCGTGCAACAAGTCACAAGAATTAAAGTTTGTCCAGATTCATTCACATGTCTTAATTACTTATGTTGAATTACCGATAACAATAAATAAATTAAAGCAATAAAAGAACACAACGAATGTTGACGGAGAAACCCCAACTGGGTAAAAACTCCGGGCACAAGCCAGTAGAGATCCACTATTTGTAGAAGGTAACTTACAGTACGTCAGAACAATTGATCCCCTCAATTTTCTAACCTCCTTACTGTTTGAGAACAAGACTCTCCTGGATCTAGTAGATCTGTGCTACCATCCCAGCCTCGTGTGACTTCTACTTCCCGTGAATCGTCAAGCACTCCCACTCTTCAAGCAAGTTCTTCCCGGATCTTCAATCTGAGGATCTTCTGGAAGTTTTATAGGATTTAGAGAAGGTGGTGTTTTGGTGTTTCAGGGTGTGATGTTTTTCTGCAAAAGTCAAGGATTTTTAATCTGAAAAGTTTAGAAAATTGTTTGGCTTTTTGAACCTTGGTGTGAAAGATATAAAGGATTAATCTCCAAGGATTTTAGAGTGAAGCAATAATATGGCTTCAATGTGTATTTTCTCCATTATCAACTCGAAGGAGACGAATGGCATTTATATGGCTCAACATATGGTCTTGTGGCGCGTCAAAAATTCGCGAACTTTTAAATTTAATGTTGCCCAGATAAATAGGTCGCTCGAGCGAGGGACCAGCGTGACTCGAGCGACGTCCACTTCGCTTGAGCGACCTGCTGGCGAGGCTCTAGCGACAGTGGTTCTGCAATCTTGGCTCGAGCGAGATCATAGCGTGACTCTAGCGAAATCTCGCGCCGTTTGCAACTTCGAGGCATCCATCACAACCCTAGACCTAGCCTTCAACACTTTGATTAATTGCAACTCAAGTCCCTGAACTATTGGACATTTGACACTTTGGTCCTTGACCTTACAATTATGACATTTTAATCCTTGACTTTACAATTATTACATTTTGGTCCTTGGTCACAGATTTGCCAATTACATATTTCCTAACAAACTCCCCCTTTGGCATTCTGTGACAAAAACACATTTGATAGTCAAGGATGAAAATACATTGACTCCAACCTATCTACTATCTCTGCAATATCTTGTTGATCCTGTTTCCTGAAAAGGCAAAACTCAAAATACCATGTGAAAACGCAATGAAATGGGAACAGTAGTCAGAGACAAGATATACACTATATATATCATTAACCAGATTAAGAAGCAATCACAATGTATGTTTAAAACACCAATAACAAACATTAAGATTGCAAAAACATCAAAAACTTAATCTAGTTAGAACATTGCATATATACTCATCAAGTTTTCATCAAGTTATCAAAAATTAATTTACTCCAACCTACTCAAGTCAAATCAATCTAACTACGCTCAAATTACTCCCCCTTTTTGTCACAAAGGGCCAAAGAGTGCCAAAAAAATCACAAAAAAATAAGCTAAGAAGCAGCATCCGCAGCATCGGAAGAATCAGAGCCACTCTCAGCGCTCGTGCTGGCCTCCAAATGATCTCGAATCCAGCGCAACTGACGCTGACAAACAGCAAGAGCACGGCGAAACGAAGTCATCTCAGCTGTCTGACGCTCCGAAGCAGCACGTAACTGCGTGATCTCAGCCAATATACGAGCCTGCTGCTCGACCAATGTAGTCATCGGACCCAAAAGAGGCACCAAGGGGTCAACTGGCAATGTAGCCACCCCAGGGACTGAAGTAGAAGCAGAGGGACCAGAAGAGCCGATCGGAATAGTAAGAGGAGGAGTGGAACGAGACGGAAGACAGACTAGAAAACCCCCAGTAAGAATATCAAATATAGGATCGAGGGGCTCGGAGGAATAAAAAACATCAAAAACTGCATCCGCAGTAGGAGCAGGAGCAGGAGAAGAAGAAGCGGGAATATGAGAGCGACTCTGATGTATAGTCTGCTGTCCAATCGGACGTCCAATGCGTCGAGTCGAGCTCTCAGGAAAAGAAGCACCTAAGGCTAAGGCTACCCGATGAATCAAACAAGCATATGGTAACCCAATCCGACCCCCAGGAGTACGAAAAGAAGCCATAATCTGCTGGCAAATAAAACTAGGGAGGTCAATCGAATCCCCGCGAAGTAATGCATATAAAAATCGGGCCCGCCCCATAGGTAAAGAAGAAGTATGGGCAACAGGCCAAAGGTTCGTGCACACAATGTGCAACAGAACCTGGCGATCAGTGGGTAAAGACCCAGTGGCCATCGCCGTAGGCCCCCCGACAGATGGAGTGTTCAAAATCGTCGACCGAACAAGAGAGTCGACCGGAACAGAAGAGGGTAAAATATAGGGGTATGTAGGATGGGTAATTTCAGGAATACCTAAAGCCCTAGCTAAGGCAGAAGGAGTAACCCTAAAAGTATGACCCCGTAGAAAAGATCGAAACGAGGACCCATCAATGTCATGGATGTTAGCATAGAATTCCTGGACAAGGAGAGGGGGTGGAGGAGAGAGACCAACAAGTAAAGGCTCCCAACCCCTGGATACTAGAATGGCTGCTATCTCAACTGGTAGGTCAGAAAGGATTACCTCACGCTCCATGAGAACAGGGCGTAAGGAGAACTGGGACGTGAAGACCTCCTGAGCAGTAGCAGAAATGAACCTCGAACGACTGTATGAGGTCGAACCACTAGCAGGCTGGGAAGAGGGACGCGATCGCTTACGAGCCATCTAGCACACGTAAAGAGGCAAGAAATGAGATACACGAAAAATACACGTGCAACGATGCAATGTGACATGGCACACCGTGCACACAAATGAGACACAAAAATAAGACATCGAAAAATGCGATCGACCCTAAGACCAAAGTTATCACGACCCTGACACTCGACTAAGAATATGCACACAATTCCAATGGAGAAAAAAATGCAAAAGGAAAAAGAACCAACCATGCCAAAGAAAGACAGAAATAGTTAAGTCAATTCATCGAACATGTGGCGTGCGACACTTCGGCACGAATTTCCAAGCACACAAGAGACGTAACCATGCAACCAAACACAAACTCACAAACTAGGAAACATGCTCTTCACAAAGAAACAAACCACACGCAAAACGGAGTTACGGAATGGAGGAACCAAAGCGATGAACATGGATGAAAATCACACAAAACATAAGTAAAATACAAGCACAAATCAAGCAAAAATCACACAATGCTATGTAATACATGAATTCAACGTGCAAGAAACTTCAATCCAACGATGCTAAACATGCTAGAGGCTATGAACTCATGTAATAGAAGCAATGAATCAAACAAAATGGAAAGAGATGAGGAAAAATAAAAAAAACGAAAAAAATGAAAACAAATGGAAAAACCTACCTCAATTGACGTTCAAAATGGAATTTTGATATTGAAATTGGGTGTTATTGCTTCGAAACAATCAATTTAGAAGATTTGGGGAAGAAATGTCAGCTCAAAAGAAAAAACGGATGAAAACGGAGGCTAAATTTGAAAACTTAAACGCGTGAAATGAACCAGGAATTGAAAAACCCACACTGTCGCTCGAGCGAGACAGTCAGCGAGCCTCGAGCGAGAGTGTTCTGTTAATGACGCTCGAGCGAGGGATAAACGAGACTCGAGCGAAAAGGCAATTTTCAAAAATAGCACTAAGATTTTGAATTCTTCGAAAAATGGCATAACAGTAGGAAATTTACGAAAATAGCCCCGAATTTCAAAACTTTAACATGTGGAACCGAATATGCAATCGAGCCCAAAAAAAAACATAAAGTCACAAACCCGATACCCAGCATATAGACAGAACATAAGTCCACACAGAGATCAAATACCCGTGGAGTCAAGTGTATACAGACCAACACCGTAAAAAGTGCCACGTAGTCCATGCAAGCTAGACTGAAAACCTTAAATTAGTGAGAAGGGACACGTGAAGCTAACCAAACAAAGGTGTATGTCGACCAAGTGACAATCAAATCCAATACCACGAGTACCTATATCAAATCATACAAATGTCACATTTTTACTCCCCCTAACTTAATGATCTCATGTTTTTTTTTTTTTTTTTAAACAAGCGAACTTAAGTGCAATGCTATCCTCATTAGGCGACAGAAATGACCCCCGTAGCGAACGTTGGGCCGGTGACTCCCAAGCCAGATGACCTTAGGGCACCAGGTTAGAAACCCCTCGGGCTTAATAGTTCGAGTCAAATAGGCCCCAAACATAGCAAAAGTTCGACAATATACAATAAACGTGGGGAAAGACATTATGATTAGGTGACACTCGTCCTAGATCAAGTCAAATGGACACACAACCCCAATCATAGTAGACCACCATCCCAAGTCTCACCCATGCGGTCAAGTCTCATTTACAGGACTACGGTGTGCACTGTGCAAAGGTGAATGACGAGCCATATACCCAAAACTCCACAGACAAAGTGAACTTAGATGGAACCTCAGAGTCGTACATATGATGAATAAAAGAGTACGAGTCTAAATGCACATGTCAGAGTCAAAGCATATAAGGCACACACATAATCAAAACCCCAATCAAATTTTTTTTTTATTTTTTTTTATTTTTATTGAAACACACAAATAAAACTTGCAAACTAAGACTAAACAAACACACAAACATGCAACACATATGCAATGTGATGAAGGTATGAATGTGTATGAACACATGATCAAATAGGTGAACTAACACCTACAGCCGACCGAAGCGATTCGAACCTCAACCCATCTAGCGGTTTTGTAAGTAGGTCAGCCAATCTCAGTAGACACATGGTCGAGGGAAACAACTTGTGATTCAACTAGCTCTCGAATGAAATGATGTCGTATATCGATGTGTTTTGTACGAGAGTGCTGAATGGGATTCTTAGAAATGTTAATCGCACTTGTATTATCACAAAAGATAGTCATAGTCCCTTGACTAATCCCATAATCACTAAGCATTTGTTTCATCCAAAGAAGCTGAGTACAGCAACTCCCTGCAGCTATGTATTCGGCCTCTGCCGTGGATAAGGATATTGAGTTTTGTTTCTTACTTAGCCAAGCTACGAGATTGCTACCCATGTAAAAACAACCCCCGGTCGTACTTTTCCTATCATCTGCATTTTCGGCCCAATCGGCGTCGGAGTATCCAGCCAAGTCAAGATTGGAACTCCTAGAATAGAAAATCCCTAGATCTGCAATACCACTCACATATCGAATGATTCGTCTAATAGAACTTAGGTGTGACTCTTTTGGATCTGCCTGAAAACGAGCACACACTCCTACACTAAAAGCAATGTCGGGCCTAGTAGCTGTAAGATAGAGAAGACTACCTATCATGCTACGATATAGGGAAGGATCTACACTCTTACCAGAAGGATCACGACCTAACTTCAAGCTAGTACTCATCGGTGTCCTAGTATGTTTCTTACTATCTAACCCAAATCTCTTAACCAAATCCCTAGCATACTTAGACTGTGAGATAAACAATCCATCCTCTGTCTGACGTACCTGAAGTCCTAAAAAGTAGCTCAACTCCCCAACCATACTCATCTCAAACTCTCTCTGTAGACACTCAGCAAACTCAATCGCTAAAGACTCTAGAGGAGACCCAAAAATGATGTCATCGACATAGATCTGAGCAATGGTAAAGTTTTCTTCTATATGTCTAATGAATAAGGTCCTGTCTGCACCACCTCGAGAGAACCCATGTTCCTCAAGATAAGATGTGAGTCTCTCATACCAAGCTCTAGGAGCTTGCTTCAGACCATAAAGGGCTTTGTGAAGCTTGTAGACATAGTGGGGAAATTTTGGATCAACAAATCCCTTAGGTTGTTCCACATAAACTTCTTCCTGAAGAAGTCCATTCAAGAAGGCA